>NW_006239123.1:808772-810801 GCF_000226075.1 Solanum tuberosum
AAAATAAAAAAAAAAAGGGGGGGGGGGGGGGTAATAGGACCTTAGTAAAGGTTAGGTGTGTCTCTGGGATTTCGGGCATAGGCTGGGGGGGTACTTATGCATTTTCCCAACAAATGGTGCTTGTTTACTTTACTTCCATTGAGTGGTTCGTTTGCACCATGATTTTAGGTACCAATACACCAATAAGTAAGATCATTATATCCTGGGAGGATATATTCCATTAACCTGAGGTACTTGAGGAGAATAATTTTCTTAAGGACACATTATGAATTTAGTGGACTCGATTTTCTTCTTTTCGATATTATTTCTGTTTTGGTTCAAATTATAATTTCTTTATTCGTATTAACTTTCTGGTTTTGAAAATATACTTTTAAGTTTGTTGTGTATTACAAAGTTCTGCGAAGTTATTGTTCTAAATACTTTAGAAATATAGATAAATAATGAAAGGTCCAAAATAACCATATGGGTCCTTACAATCCATATATGTCACGACCCAAAACCAGGTGTTATGACACTTGCCTTATTCCACTAAGATAGATCAGTATAATTAACCCTCGAAAAGGATAAATGCGGAAGTAAGAAAGAAATTAAGAACTAAACACAATTTAATAATGCAGATCTCATAACATAAAAACTATCCTGAAAAACCTGGTGTCACGTGTACAAGCCACTAAGTAATACAATAGATTAAAAAGAAATACCAGTTTGAATGTCTACAATGTTGGAATAGTAGAAAGACATAATCAAGAGTATGTGATGTTTGCCAATATGAGTAGTAGCCACCTCACGAACTCTAAAAGTGTTACGACCCAAAGATGGACGTGATGGCACGTTTCTATTCCAACCAAAACAAGTCAGCCTCAACCCAACAAAAAAGAAAGAAATGTGAAAATATAAAGCAAGAACAAGATAAAGTAGAAAAAGTTATTCGTTCTATTAAAACCCCTAAAATCTGGTAGTCATGCGTGCAAACCACTACATTCCATAAAGTGCGGAATCTAAGAAATAAATACAACTCTCAATCTTTGTTTCTCTAATAGAACGAAGCTTTTGGGAAAAAGGAAAAGAGGGCCCACCGGGATGACAAGCAACTACCTTTCAAGTCCTCCAACGAGCCTCAGAAAGTGAGAAGAAGAACAACCACACTAACCCGGCTCGGTAACTACACAAGTGTCAAAGCAAGGAGTGAGTACCAATAACACGATACCCAACAAGCAACCTAATTAACATAACATCTAGCTAGAAATCGAATACCCCTTACACTCCAACCGAACCTCCCCAAACTAAAACCTACACAGAAATCAACCCAACCTAAAAGTTCTGCAATACACTGCTCATAAGGCCCAATATCCACAGTGCAATAGTCACAATTACAACATCAAATGAATCAGACAAATCAATCTTACTGTCAAGTAGTTCAGTCACACGGAACAAGTACATGAATCACAATTAGCAACCAAGTCATGCATCATCAAATGCATCAAATCACAATAATCAATCTCTCACCAGAACCATTTCCCATCGTCTTTATAAGCATTTGCCGAAAATTACCTCGGCATAACAACATTCGTCGGTGTCACACCCCTTTTCAGACCAGCGAAAGGGTTTTTCCAATCTAAGTAACAATATTGAATAGGGATTATTTTATTTATTTTTCAGAGTCACCACTTGGAATTGAGTTATGGTGTTCCAAGTCACCTTTTTGTTTAATCCCTAATCAAAAGGAAATGACTCTTTATTTGGTCTGCGAAGTAGAAATTTGGGTAAGGAATTCTTTTGACCGAGGAGAAGGTATTAGGCATCCCCCGAGTCCCGTGGTTCTAGCACAGTCGCTTTTATTAACTTATACTTATTTTAACAATATTTTGGACATATTTTTATAGGTAATTATTTGCTCGCATTTTTTATTTGTTGAACTTTTATTTGGTCTCGACCTAGATACGTAATCGCATTCTTAGTCTTGACGTTTAGAGACATAACTGTCTTCTTTACATCCCTTTTTTTAAGTCTCTACTTTAAATTAATAAAA
>NW_006239123.1:810863-828458 GCF_000226075.1 Solanum tuberosum
AAAAAGATGTGTAACCACATTCTTAATTGAAACAAATATTTTTTAACTTGCCTAAATGTTCGTTTTAACATTAAAAGAAAATATTTATTTCTTATAAAGAAAACGCAAATAAAGTAAAACACTAAACTTCTAGAATAAAATTTTGGATCATTTTCATATTTTTTTATTTTTACTATTCTTAAAGCTGACGTCAAAATTAAGAGTATACTTTCTAATCCAACAAAATATACCGAATTGTTAAAAATAAATCTCATTTTTTGTTTGATAAAATAAAATAACAATAATTTATTTACTTATTTTAGCCTAACAATCCCTACTTTATCATTATTATCTAAATCAAGACAAGAACAATGTTATGACCCGTTCTTTTTTAAGAGATTACAACTAATGAATGAAAATAGGTAAATAAAAAATAATCATCGATTAAAGCTACCTTCATTCATTAAACAGAGATATAACAACTAACAAATTATTCATTTCATGCAAATTATGAATGAAACAAAATATAAGAAAACTTATCATAAAATTACATCAAAATTCATAAATAAATTAAAGATATAAGGTAAATTTGAATACCACAATATCTTGACCGAAGCTCGATTAGAACACCCACAATTTTTTTGTAAGTTGTTTTGATGGCATATGTGTTGTGTTTAAATAAAGTAGTAATGAAAAAGGAAGAAAATATGTGAATGTATTGATGAATTTATGAAAGAAAAGTAAACTAAAAATAAAATGGATTTCCTCTTCTTTTTTTCTGCGTGAATGTTGATTTTCTTTTTTCTTTTTCATGTATGTTTTTTGTGTGATGCATCTGTGTTTTTTGGATGATTTTATTCGTAAAGATTTTTTAATATGTGTTTTTTTGGTAGTGTGCATAGGGGTGAGTTTCTATCTGAAAGTATTGTTGTTGTAGTATATAGTGTGTAGGAGTGGTGAGTGGAGTGGGGTGTGTGGGGTAGGTTTTGATATTCCAAGATGACTAGTGCAGTTTGGAATTTTTTTGAGGTGTTTTGATGTACTTTTCTTGATTTTTATATTTTGCAAACGATTACGAGGGAAAATTAAAGTTTTTGATATTTTTCGAACAATTACGAAAAAGAGTAAAATTTTGATATTTTTTCGTTTCGATATTTTAAGGTGACTGGTGCAGTTTGGAATTTTTTTGAGGTGTTTTGATGTATTTTTCGTGATTTTTATATTTTTGGACGTTTACGAGGGAAAATTAAAGTTTTGATATATTTTCGGACAGTTACGAAACAGAGTAGAATTTTGATATTTTTTTCGTTTCGATATTCTAAGATGACTGGTGCTGTTTGGAATTTGTTTGAGGTGTTTTGATGTATTTTTCTTGATTTTTATATTTTTCAGACGTTTACAAGGGTAAATTAAAGTTTTTGATAGTTTTCAGACAGTTATGAAAAAGAGTAAAATTTTGATATTTTTTTCGTTTCGATATTCTAAGATGACTGGTGCAGTTAGGAATTTTTTTGAGGTGTTTTGATATATTTTTCTTGATTTATATATTTTTCAGACGGTTACGAGGGAAAATTAAAGTTTTTGATATTTTTCGTACAGTTACGAAAAAGAGTAAAATTTTAATATTTTTTTCGTTTCGATATTCTAAGGTGACTGGTGCAGTTTGGAATTTTATTTTAGGTTCTTTGATATATTTTTCTTGATTTTTATATTTTTCACACGTTTACAAGGAAAAATAAAAGGTTTTGATAATTTCGGACAGTTACAAAAAAGAGTAAAATTTTTGTATCTTTTTTGGTTCGATATTGTAAGGTGACTGTTGCAGTTTGGAATTTTTTTGAGGTGTTTTGATGTATTTTTCTGGATTTTTTATTATTCGGATGTTTTCGAGGAAAAATTGAAGTTTTTGATTAGTTACGAAAAAGAGTAAAATTTTGATATTTTTTCGTTTTGACATTCTAAGGTGACTAATCTAATTTGGAATTTTTTTGAGGTATTTTGATGTATTTTTCTAGATTTATATATTTTTCACGACGTTTATGAGGGAAAATTAAGTTTTTTGATATTTTTTTCAATTCGATATTCTAAGGTAACTGGTGCAGTTTTGACTTTTTTTGAAGTGTTTTGGTGTATTTTGCTTGATTTTTATATTTGTCGGACGTTGACAAGGAAAAATTTAAGTTTTTGATATTTTTTCGGATAGTAACGAAAAAGAGTAAAATTTTGATATTTTTTTCATTTTGATATTCTAAGATGACTGGTGCAGTTTGAAATTTTTTGAAATGTTCTAATGTATTTTTCTTGATTTTTATATTTTCAAACATTTAGAAGGGAAAATTAAAGTGTTTGATAATTTTTGCATACCTACGAAAAAGAATAAAATTTTGATTTTTTTTTTGTTTCGATATTCTAAGGTGACTACTGCAATTTGAAATTTTTTTGAGGTATTTTGAAGTATTTTTCTTGATTTTTATATTTATTTCTGACGTTTATGAGGGAAAATTAAGGTTTTTGATATTTTTTGCACACTTACGAAAAAGAGTAAAATTTTGATTTTTTTTTTTTTTTTGATATTCTAAGGTGACTGGTGCAGTTAAGAATTTTTTTGAGGTGTTTTGATGAATTTTTCTTGATTTTTATTTTTTTCGGACGTTTACGAGGAGAAATTAAAGTTTTTGATATTTTTCGGGCAGTAACGCAAAAGAGTAAAATTTTGATAATTTTTTCGTTTCGATATTCTAAGGTGACTTATGTAGTTTGGAATTTTTTTGAGGTTATTTGATGTAGTTTTCTTGATTTTTATATTTTTCGAACGTTTAAGAGGGAAAATTAAAGCTTTTGATATTTTTTGGTCCGTAACGAAAAAGAGTAATATTTTGACTTCTTTTCGTATCGATATTCTAAGGCGATTGGTGTAGTCTAGAATTATTTTGAGGTTTTTTAATATATTTTTCAAACATTTACGAGAGAAAATTAAAGTTTTTGATATTTTCGTAGACAGTTACGATAAAGAGTAAAATTTTGAATTTTGTTTTCGTTTCTATATTCTAAGATGACTGGTGCAGTTTAGAATTTTTTTCCAGGTGTTTTGATGTATTTTTCTTGATTCTTATATTTTTAGGACGTTTACAAGGGAAAATTAAAGTTTTTGATATTTTTCGAATAGTTACGAAAAAGACTAAAATTGTAATTTTTTCGTTTCGATATTCTGGGGTGATTGTTGTATTTTGGAATTTTTTGGAGGTATTTTGATGTATTTTTCTTGATTTTTATATTTTTCGAACGTTTACAAGAGGAAATTAAAGTTTTTGATATTTTTTCAGACAGTTACGAAAAATAGTAAAATTTTGATTCTTTTTGGTTCCAATATTCTATGGTGATTGGTGCAGTTTGGAATTTTTTTGAGGTATTTTGATGTATTTTTCTTGATTTTTATATTTTTCAGACGTATACGAGAGAAAATTAAAGTTTTTATTTATTTTTCGGATAGTTACGAAAAAGAGTAAAATTTTGATCTTTCTCATTTGGTATTCTAAGGTGACTGGTGCAGTTCTGATTTTTTTTTGAGGTGTTTTAATGTATTTTTCTTGGTTTTTATATTTTTTGGACGTTTACGAGTGAAAATTAAAGTTTTTGATATTTTTTGCACACTTACGAAAATTGCAAAATTTTGATATTTTTTTCATTTCGATATTTTAAGGTGACTGGTGTAGTTTGGAATTTTTTTGAGGTTTTTGATGTATTTTTCTTGATTCTTATATTTTTCGGACGTTTACGAGGAAATATTAAGGTTTTTGATATTTTTTGCACACTGACGGAAAATAGTAAAATTTTGATATTTTTTCAGTTTGATATTCTACGGTGATAGGTGCAGTTTGGAATTTTTTAGAGGTGTGTTTGATGTATTTTTCTTGATTTTTATATTTTTCAGACTTTTACGAGGAAAAAATAAAGTTTTTGATATTTTTCAGACCGTTACGAATAAGTGCAAAACTTTGATATTTTTTTCGTTTCGATATTCTAAGGTGACTAATGATGTTTGAAATTTTTTTGAGGTGTTTTGATTTATTTTACTTATTTTTTTTAAATTTTCGAACGCTTACGAGAAAAAATTAAAGTTTTTGATATTTTTTCGGACAGTTACGAAAAATAGTAAAATTTGAAATTTTTTCGTTTCGATATTCTATGGTGAATGGTGCAGTTTGGATTTATTTTATGTGTTTTGATGTATTTTTCTTGATTTTTATACTTTTTAGACGTTTACGAGGGAAAATTAAAGTTTTTGATATTTTTTGCATACCTACGAAAAAGAGTAAAATTTTGATATTTTTTTGTTTCGATATTATAAGGTGACTAGTGCAATTTGAATTTTTTTGAGGTGTTTTGATATATTTTTCTTTAGTTTTATATTTTTCGGACGTTTAAGAGGGAAAATTAAAGTTTTTGATATTTTTCTGTAATGACCCTCCAGGTCATTTCTGTCTACTTGCCTTCTTTTCGTCGGTTAGAGCTTCCCTATACCGACCCCAAGTCATTTATGACTTGCTGGCACTGACAGTTCAGACACCTGGTCGTTCATTTGGATTATGTGCAGCTTTCCGTATTTTAGAGGACTTGAAGCTTGAAAAGTGACAGTTCCATCAGCTCCAGAATGTCCAAGTTAGGCTAAAAGTGTGGTTGACTCAAGTCCCGAGGCTTTTCTGTGCGAGTTTAAACCATTTTTAGCGTTTTAGCCTTGAAAACTGGCCAGCGGTTGACTTTGGTCAACTTTCTTGGAAAACGTTTCCAAATGAAAATTCAGACAGCGCGGTTAGCCTCAGAATGTTGAGTTTGGTCCAGAATGACCTTTCGTTCGACTCCCGAGGACCCCAGACTCATTTCGATCCCCTCAGTGGATTTTGGTTTAAAATGGTCTTTGCGAGTGGGACCCACTTTTTATCGAGATGACCTCTGATGGAAATTTCGACTGTGCCGTTTAGTTTGGAATGTCGAATTTAGTAGGGTAGCATATGTATTTTATATTTTTATCAGGTTCCGAACAAATCAAGAGCACCCCGTCGGTGATTTTAAAGTTGGCATAAAAAAAATCAACATTTCGGCTAATATATGTATAGCTGGTGCAGGCCATTTCAGCGTCATTTCTCAACTTCAAACCTTCATAACTCTCTCATTTCAAGTCCGATTTTAGTGATTCGAAGGTCCATCTTATGGGGTTTTTCACGAGCTTGATTTTGGGAATTTTTGAGACTTGCTATCTCAGCCATTTTAGGTCCGATTTCGGTAATTCTTGGGGCTATCTTGAGTGGTCTTTCAAGGAGAACGCGTTGGCGTTGTTGGAATTCGTATTTGAAGCTTTGTTAGAGGTAAGAATTATGTTTTAGCTGCTTCCAGAGCTCATTTTCGAGCTCAATTTTTGGGAAATTTTGGAAGATGATTTCTTGTCCATTTTAGGTCCGAATTTTGTTATTCAAGAGCCTAGATTGTGGGGTTTTCATGAGGATCGTCGTGGAGTGGTTGGTTTCAGTAGTTGGGCCCTCGTTTCTAGTAATTTCTTGTAAATAGCAGCTGCCGTTGTTGTTTTTTTTTAGGGTAATTTTGGGTTTTTCGTTGCATGTTCATGTTGGGACTGTTCCGAGACCCGAATGGTGTTCCAATTTGGAACACAAGTTTGCGGAGCTGTTTAGAACCTATTTTTGGGGCTAGTTCCGGATTTTTTGAGGCATCGGATGATGTAATCATAGGTATGGTTTCATTATGTCAGCAGTCAACTTCAACTTTATTTGATTCGGGTACCATCAGCTGAGGATTAGGAAAGAGGATATCCCTAAGACCGCATTTAGGACTCGTTATGGCCATTATGAGTTCCTAGTGATGTCCTTTGGGCTGACTAATGCCCATGTTGCCTTCATGGATTTGATGACCCGTGTATTCAGGCCCTATCTGGACTCCTTCGTTATAGTTTTCATCGATGATATTCTTGTTTACTCACGGAGTAGAGAGGAGCATGCACAACAGCTGAGGACTGTGCTCCAGATTTTGAGAGACCATCGACTTTATGCCAAGTTCTCAAAGTGCGAGTTTTGGTTGGAGTCTATGACATTTCTGAGGCACGTAGTGTCCAAGAATTGTATTATGGTGGATCCATCGAAGATTGAGGCCATTCGTGGTTGGGCTAGGCCCACTTCTGTGACTGAGGTTAGGGGCTTCCTTGGACTGGCTAGATACTACAGGCGTTTTGTTGAGGGTTTCTCCACTATTGCTACACCTTTGACTCGATTGACTTGCCAGGGTGTTCCTTTTGTGAGGTCTGATGAGTGTGAGTTGAGCTTTCGGAGGCTCAAGGAGTTGCTTACTACCGCTCTTATCCTGACTCTTCTAGTTAAGGGCGAGGGCTTTACCGTATATTGTGATGCTTTCAGTGTTGGTCTAGGGTGTGTTTTGATGCAACGGGGTTGGGTTATTACTTATGCCTCCCGACACTTGAGAGTACACGAGCGCAACTACCCCACTCATGATCTAGAGTTAACGACGGTAGTATTCGCGCTCAAGCATTGGAAGCACTACCAATATGGGGTTCACTTTGAGATTTACACCTACCACCGCAACCTACCATATATTATGAGTCAGAGGGATCTTAATTCTAGGCAGCGACGCTGGATTGAGCTTCTAGCATACTATGACCTCTTTATTCTCTACCATCCGGGCAAGGCGAATGTAGTAGCAGACGCCTTGAGCCGAAAGACAGGGAGTATGGGTAGCTTGTCTTACTTGCCTACCGTGGAGCGGCCCCTGGCTTTAGACATTCAGTCTCTAGCTAACAGGATGATCAGATTAGATATTTCAGACTCCAGGCGAGTATTGACCTTTATCGGGGATTAGTCTTCACTATTTGATCTGATTCGTGCCAAATAGTACGAGGCGATGAGTCATTGGCAGCCCTCAGAGACCGGGTGATGGTGTTCTGGATACTATAGGCTCAGATGGGGCGGCCGTTTGTGTGTTCCTAGAATTGGAGGCTTGATTCAATTGATTTTTCACGAGGCCAATGATTCTAGATACTATATTCATCCAGGCACAACGAAGATGTACCGAGACTTGAGGTAGCATTACTGGTGGGACGGCATGAGGAGAGATATTGATGAGTATGTGTCCCGTTGACTTAGTTGCCAGCAGGTGAAGACCGAGCATCAGAGGCCTGGTGGGGAGTTTATGAGATTACCCATCCCTGAGTGAAAATAGGAGCATATCACCATGGACTTCATAATGGGATTGCCTCGGACTCCCAGGGCATTGATAGTATTTGGGTCATCGCTGATCGATTGACCAAGTCCGCTCACTTCCTCCCAGTTCGATCTACATTCAGTGCAGAGCGATTGGACCGTGTTTATAATCCGGAGATAGCCCGTCGTCATGGTGTGCTGGTGTCCATCATATCAGATCGAGGGTCTCAGTTTACATCCAGTTTCTGGAGAGTATTATAGAGAGAGTTGGGCACCAAGGTTGATCTCAGCACTACTTTCCACCCACAGACCCATGGCCAGTCGGAGCGCACTATTCAGGTCCTGGTGGACATGTTGTGGGCTTGTGTGTTGGAGTTTGGGGGTCAATGGGATCAGTTTTTGCCCTTGGCGGAGTTTGCATACAACAACAACTACCACTCGAGCATTCAGATGGCCCCGTTTGATGCCCTATATGGTAGACGTTGTCGCACTCTCGTTGGTTGGTTTAAGCTCTCGAAGACTTGGCCGTATAGTAAAGATTTACTCCAGGAGGTTTTGGCGAGAGTTTGGGTTACCCAGGATAGGTTGAGGACATCTCAGAGCAGGCACCAGAGTTATGTTGACCGCAAGCGTCGTCCTTTGTGTTTTGGTGTTGGTGATAGGATGTTCTTGCGGGTGTTGCCCTTGAAGGGTGTGAAGAGGTTTGGCAGGCGGGGCAAGCCTAGCCCCAGATACATTGGGCCTTTTGAGATCCTGAGAAGGGTTGGTAATGTTGATTATGCGTTAGCCCTACCTCCTGCATTTTCAGCTATACACCCATCTTTTCATGTATCGATGCTACGTCGATATATTCCAGATGAGTCTCATGTGCTACAGTACGATTCAGTTGAGTTGGATGACAACCTGACCTTTGTTGAGGAGCCGGTAGCCATATTAGCCAGATATGTTCGTTAGCTCCGTTCCAGGTCCATTCTTGTAGTTAAGGTCCAGTTGTGACACCGTCCAGTCGAAGAGGCTACCTGGGAGACCGAGCAAGAGATGCGGGAGTAGTTCCCCAACTTATTTGAGCCCTCAGGTATATCCTTATCCTTACTTTCGCGGACAAAAGTTGTTTTAGTAGTGGATGTTGTAATGAACCTCTAGGTCATTTCTATCTACTCACCTTCTTTTCGTCGGTTAAAGCTTTCCTACAGCGACCCCAAGTCATTTATGAGTTGCTGGTACTGACAGTTCGGTCGCCTAGTCGTTCGTTTGGATTTTGTGCAGCTTTCTGTGTTTTAGAGGCCTTGAAGTTTATAAAGCAACTTTTAGTCAGCTCATTAAGAAAACGACCTCATAACTGAATTCTAACAGTTCCATTAGCTCCGAAATGGTCAAATTTGACTAGGAGCGTGGTTGACTCGAGTCTCGAGGCTTTCGGTGTGAGTTTAAACCATTTTTAGCGTTTAAGCCTTGAAACTGGCCAGCGGTTGACTTTGGTCAATATTCTTGGAAAACGTGTTCTAATGAAAATTCTGACAGCTCGGTTATCCTCGAAATGTCGAGTTTGGTCTAGAATGACCTTTCGTTCGACTCCCGAGGCCGCCGGACTCATTCTGAGCCCCTCGGTGGATTTGGGTTAAAAAAATAGCCTTTGGGAGTGGGACCCACTTTTTATCAAGATGAGCTCTGATGAAAATTTTGACTGCGCCATTGAGTCTGAAATGTCGAATTTAGTAGGGTAGCATATATATTTTATTTTTATCGGGTTCCGAAGAATCCCGAGCACCCCATAGAGATTTTAAAGTTGGCATTAAAAAATCAATTTTCAACTGATATATATATAGCTGGTGCAAGCAATTTCAGCATCATTTTCAACTTCAAACCTTCATAACTCTCTCATTTCAAGTCTGATTTTAGTGATTCGAAAGTCAATCTAGTGGGGTTTTTTCGCAAGGAACGCATTGGTGAGCTCAAAAACTGATTTGGGGTCTCCGTTTGAGGTAAATTTCGTGAAATACCTGCTGCCACGACCCTTTTTGTGAACTTGATTTTGGGAATATTTGAGACTTGATATCTCAGCTATTTTAAGTCCGATTTTGGTGATTCTTGGGGCTATGTTGAGTGGTTTTTTGAGGAGAACGCGTTGGCATGGTTGGAATTTGTATTTGAAGCTTCATTTGAGGTAAGAATTATGTTTTAGCTGCTGCCATAGCTCATTTTCGAGCTCAATTTTTGGGAAATTTTGGTAGATGATTTCTTGGCCATTTTAGGTCCGAATTTGGTGATTCAAGAGCCTAGATTGTGGGGGTTTTCGTGAGAATCATCGTGGTGTGGTTGTTTTCAGTAGTTGGGTCTTCGTTTCTTGTAATTTTTTGTAAATAGCATCTGCCATTGTTGTTCATTTTTAGCGTAATTTTGGGTATTTCGTTGCATGTTCGTGTTGGGACTGTTTCGAGAACTGAATTGTGTTGCAATTTGGAACACAAGTTTGGAAAGTTGTTTAGAACCTATTTTTGGGGTTAATTCCAGAATTTCTGGCGTGGGTCCCACTTTCCTCATTTTTGACCCGAAAATTGGTCAGCCTCTATTTCTTGCGAATATAGTGTCTAAACGACCATAAAGACGTTGCGATTTTGTTTTTGACAGCGTGGCGGAGATACAAGGCCATTCGGAAGGGAAAAGCTCCGGCGGAGTAGTTTGGAGCGCGTGTTCGGCCTACAAGTAGGCTAGGGCTTCCCTTTTTCTTTTAGATTGAGTCTGAATGTGTGAGTTTATGTGGATTTGCATGAATATTGGGGCGGGGAACTAGATTAGCATCCTATGTTCGATAAAATTCATATTTAGGTTGTCTCTGGGTTCAGCGGGATGATTTTTCTTGATTTTTATATTTTTCAGACGTTTATGAAGGAGAAAATTTATGTTTTTGATATTTTTCGGAAAACTACGAAATAGAGTAAAATTTTGATATTGTTTCGTTTCGGTATTCTAAGGTGACAGGTGCAGTTTGGAATTTTTTTTGAGGTGTTTTGATGTATTTTTATTGATTTTTATATTTCTCGGACGTTAACCAAGAAAAATTAAAGTTTTTGATATTTTTCGGATAGTTACGAAAAGGTGTAACATTTTGATATTTTTTTCGTTTCGAATTTCTAAGGTGACTGGTGCAGTTTGAATTTTTTTGAGGTGTTTTGATGTCTTTCTCTTGATTTTTATATTTTTCGAACGTTTACGAGGGAAAAATTAAAGATTTTGATATTTTTTGGACAATTACGAAAAATAGTGAAATTTTGATTTTTTTTTCGTTTCAATATTTTAAGGTGATTGGTGTAGTTCAGAATTCTTTTGAGGTGTTTAGATGTATTTTTCTTGGTTTTTATATTTTTTGAACGTTTATGAAGAAAAAATAAAGTTTTTGATATTTTCCGTACAGGTACGAAAAAGAGTAAAATTTGATAATTTTTTTTCGTTTCGATAAAATCAATAGGGAACGAAGGTACACTTTAAGAGAACTTAGACGGTCTAAACGACGAAAAAAGGGTGGGGGCAGACGATTCGGGCTCACTGCTGGCATGGGCCGCCAACCCGTAAGTTGAAAAACTCATTTATGGTGAACTGCTGGCGCATCTGTGGTGTGTCTTCCCCAGACAATTTCAATGAATTTTTCTACTCGTTTTCTGACCTTAATTCGACTAGAATCGAATGGTTTCTTCCCCAATCACTTAGAATCGAATATTCAACGTATGTACACGATAATCTACTCGAAACAACCCTCAAAACACTAACACTTATCTCAAGAACTCATCAAAACCCCAACAATCAAGATTATGAAAAGTATTCCAAGAAAACTCAACAAGAAATCAGATCCTTCAACTTTATGAAATAATTTGCGCTGAAAATAAAATGATTGGCGTGTGGGTGAACAAACCCAACACTATGAGAACTCATATACCTCTTGGGGATTAAACCCTTGGCGAAATCCAAAACAAAACTCAATAATCATGGTGAACGCCTTGAACTTTTCCCCTTTTCTCCTCTTCTTGAACTCCTCTCAAACCCTAAGTGTATTTTGATTTATGAAAACTGACCCAAATCATATTTGGACCCAAAATATTACTAAAAATTGAATTAATCGTATTGGGTAAGGAAAAGACCAAAATACCCTTCATATTTTTGGGTAACTTTCCTTAACTGGACAGCCCAACTTCAAACGGGCATATCTCCCTCATACAAGCTCAAAAATTAGCAAACTCGGTGGCATTGGAAAGAGGATTCCAAGATCTTTCATTTGATGTCTTATGGGCCACCTAACTCATCAAATACTGAAAGTTATGGTCATTTGGAGTTGACCTAAAACTTATAATTCAAACACAAACTTGTAAAATTTCAGATTTGGTTCTTTCCAAATTAGTTCTTTCTAAATTTAGCTCTTTCAATTACCGAGGTGTTACAATGTCTCCCCCATGGGGACATTCATCCTCGAATGAGATTACTCTAAGTAGACTAAGGGTGGTAACATTTAACACCCAGCTCAAACACTCAATATGCAAAGTAACACAACATTTCAACTAAAAGAAATGCCAAGTAAAAGATTAGTATTTTAATTTGGAATTTCTCCGGACTCAACGAGATGTGGGTATCTCTTCTTCATATCCTCATCAGCTTCCCTAGTAGCTTCCTCAAAAAACTGATTCCTCCATAAGACCTTGACTGATGCTACCTCTTTGGTTCTCAACTTGCAAACCTGACGATCTAGAATCTCCTCATAAGATAAGCTATCCTTAATACCAATATTTTCAGTCGGTATAATAAGCGAAGTATCGCCCATACACTTCTTCAACATTGAAATGTGGAATACTGGATGGACTGCTTCTAACTCGTACGGTAGCTCCAACTCATAAGCTACATTACCAATCCTCTTGGATGTCCTATAAGGACCAATATACCGGGGACTAAGCTTCCCATTCTTGTCAAACCTCATAACACCCTTCATGGGTGAAACCTTCAAGTAAACTAAATCGTCTAACTCAAACTCTAAGTCTCTTCTCCTAACATCTCTATAAGATTTCTGTCGACTCTGCGCTATTTTCAACCTTTCTTGAATAGTCTTCACTTTTTCCATAGCTTGATGAACCATGTCTGGTCTTATCAACCTAGCTTCACCAACCTCAAACCATCCAATAGGAGATCTACACCTTCTCCCATAAAGAGCCTCATAGGGAGAAATTTGGATGCTAGAGTGGTAATTGTTGTTGTAAGTAAACTCAATGAAAGATAACTGATCATCCCAATTATCCTTGAAATCATCACACACGCCCTCAACATATCCTCCAAAGTTTGAATTGTAGTCTCTGCTTGACCATCTGTCTGTGGATGAAAAGTAGTACTAAGGTTCACCTTTGAACCCAAACTCTTCTGGAAAGACTTCAAAAATTGTACGGTGAATTACACACCTCTTTCTGAAATAATGGATATTGAAACTCCATGAAGTCTGACTACCTCTTGAATATATAACTTAGCATAATCCTCTGCTGAAAAAGTAGTCTTTACTGGCAAGAAATGGGCTGATTTAGTCATTCAATCTACAATTACCCAAATCAAAAGCATGCTGCCTGTGAGACCGTGGTAAACCAGATCTAGAAATGAACTTTGCAATACACTTCTTCATACTAATTGATACGCTCAAATTACACCTCCCTAAAGAAGTATAAGCGATCGTTATCAAATAAAGAACCCAACTTATATGTTTGGGTCGATCCCACGAGGAATATGGTTTAGACTTAAACTTAACTCACTATTATATTTGTTTAGTCAACTTATTTCCGAAACAAGTAAGTAAAGGGGGGGATTTTTGTAAGCAAATAACTGATTGCTGTTAAGTAACAAGAGAGCAAGATTCAAACTTTGTAGTTATCAATGAGAGAGAGTAACTAGGGTGTGTGTTCCCCATAAGCTGTTAACACGGTAATCTTAATGATATTAATCCTTTCCTAGTGTATCACATGCAAAGTTGGTAAGCTAGGTATCCCTAAGTGAATGGTCCTCCAAATAGGGAATTTCACTCCTCACCTTGGTCCGGCTACGTGTGTATAATTTAGTAGCCATTACCTTTACCTCAAATTAGACATCACATCAATGTATGGCTTAGTTTTCACCCTCGCACTAATGGACATTAGACTATTAGATAGTATCACACTAAATCTCTGTTGATAATTCTTTTCTTATTAACTACCTCCTTGGTCCGGCAAGTAGCAACATGGCGAGTTTTAATGCGTGCACTCGTTAAAAGACTTCTAAACGAAAGAATTACCAATACATGCATAAACACTATTCAAGAATTACTTAGTTATTATTCATACGTTGTTAATTGCTCATGGTTCCCATAACCCAGTTGTGGATTTTAGCTACTCATGCTTGAAAGAACACAATTCATATTTTTGTAAAGAGAATTCATGAACTTACGCTTAGAGTATAAGAAACCCGTAACTCCGATTGAATTTCAAAGCAAAAATATTATAAACCGAAATTCGAAAATCAAATTGCTAAAGTTTGCAAGTTAATTCCCAAGAGAATATCAAGAACTAAAAGTAAACAATAATGTTTAACCCAAGAAGAAGAAGAAAAGAACCCTAAAAAGTATCTCCTATCCATCCCCCAAAAATAGGGTAAATCACATAAATATGCTATATTAAAGAAGTATTTACCATCTATTTCAATATAAATTTTCTAACTAAATATAACAATTTTTGAAATTAAGAAAATTGTACATTCGCTTGCCTCTTTCTCTGCCCTTTTGTCCTCCTCCTCCTCCTCCTCCTCCTTCTTCTTCTTCTTCTTCTTCTTCTTCTTCTTCTTCTTCTTCTTCTTCTTCTTCTTCTTCTTCTTCTTCTTCTTCTTCTTCTTCTTCTTCTTCTTCTTCTTCTTCTTCTTCTTCTTCTTCTTCTTCTTCTTCTTCTTCTTCTTCTTCTTCTTCTTCTTCTTCTTCTTCTTCTTCTTCTTCGTGTCTTTCTCTATTATTATTATTATTGTTATTATCTTCCTCCTCTTCTTTCTTTCTTTTTTTTTTTTAAAAATTCTTCTTCTTTCTCTTTGAAAGTCTCATTTAAATAACTATCTTGAAATCAATTTTTGCCCATATTTCATTATTTTTACCCAAAAATACAACGAGAAAAGGAATGGAAAGATGAAAATTTGTATAAAATCGTGTTTTCAAGCAGAAATTTCAAATCTCTAAAATTACAACAACAAGAGTTCACCATTGATAGTCATTATAAAGCTTCAAATTTTGAATTCATTATTTGAATTTTATGAATTCGTGATTAGTTTGGATAGGTTGTTCCTACAAATAATTGAAAATGTTGTTTGAAATTTATATCTCAATTTTAAGAGGGTTTGATTAAGTTTATAATTGATATTAGGAGAAATATTAGATTGAAAGACGAAAAAGGTGAAGTTTATGGAACTGTATGGCAATTGTATTAAAGTTGTATTATATATGTTTCATAATTGTACTAAAATCATGAACAATTCATTTATAATACATATTACAAATTTCCACTCTTTTTTAGTGATATCAACCAAAATAATTTAATTAACACACTCGTAATACATTTATAATATAGGATGCAATACATTTGTAATACATATTGTAAATGCCGCTCTTTTTCTTAGTGATACAAATCAAAATAATTTATAAGATATATATAATACATGTTTTATTCATGAATAGTACATTTATAATACATATTGCACACTTCACTCCTTTCTTAGTGATACCAACAAGAATAATTTAGGTAACACATTAATAATACCTTTATAAGACACCACAACCGCCACTCATTTTCTTAGTGATAAATTAAAATAATTTAGAAGACACATATAATATAAGTTTTATTCATAAGCAATTTATAATGCATATTGCAATCATCACTCATTTTCTTGGTGATACAAATAAAATAATTTATAAGACACATATAATATAAGTTTTATTCATGAACAATACATTTCTAATACATATTGCAAACTTTACTCTCTTCTTAGTGATACCAACCAAATGATTTACGTAACACACTTATAATACATGCACACTACATTTTTAATACATATTGCAAACATCACTCGTGTTTTTAGTGATACAAACCAAAATAATTTATAAGATACATATATTACATGTTTTATTCATGAATAATACAAGTTTAATTCGGTCTATAGATTATTGTCTTGTCTTTCGTTAGTAACGTTTTTTTATTTATTCTTAATTTTTTCTTCAAATTCTAATACACTTTTAATGCAAATTTAATTCATTTTGTAGCTTATTATTTGTTGCTATTAGATTACTTGTTTAATTCATTATTGATATGTTTAATTCACTCTATAGGTCATTGTCTCGTGTTTCATTAGTTACATTTTTTATCCATGCTTAATTATCTCTTCTAATTAAACTTTAATATTTGTGTAATATACTTTTAATACAAGTTAATTCATTTTACAGTTTATTGGTTGATTTTTTATGATTGAATTTCTTGTTTAATTCATTATTGATACAAGTTTTATTCAGTTTACAAATCACAGAATGCTCTTTCATTTGCTACATTTTGCATGCGTGTTTAATTCACTTCTAATTCAACTTTAATATGTGTGTAATACATTTTTAATTCAAGTTTAATTCATTTGGTATTTTATTATGTTTCTTCATTTGTTACGATTGGATTACTTTCTGCTCTTTCGTTTGCGATTAGTTTGGATAGGTTGTTCCTACGAATATATGAAAATATTGTTTGAAGTTTATATCTCAATTTCAAGATGGTTTGGTTAAGTTTAGAATTGATTTTAGGAGAAATATTAGATTGAAACTCGAAAAGGATGAAGTTTACAGAACTATATCGCGTTTGTATTAAAGTTGTATTAGATATGTTTCATAATTGTATTAAAATCATGAATAATACATCCTACATTTATAATAGTTATTGCAAATTTCACTCCCTTTTTAATGATATCAACTAAAGTAATTTAGGTAACACACTTATAATACATGCACAATACATTTTTAATACATATTGCAAACGTCACTCAGGTTCTTAGTGATACAAACCAAAAATAATATACAAGACACATATAATACATGTTTCATTCATGAATAATATAGGTTTAATTCAGTTTATAGATCATTGTCTTGTCTTTCATTAGTTACATTTTCATTCATTTTTTATTCTCTCTTCTAATTCAACTTTAATATTGTGTAATACAATTTTAATGCAAATTTAATTTATTTTTCAGTCTTTTGGTTGGTTTGTTACTATTAGATTACTTGTTTAATTCTGTAACAACCCTCAAAATGAAGTAGGATAAAGTAGAGCCTCACATGAGTTTTATGCATTAATAACTTGTTAAAATAATGAAGAATAGCCTTTTTAGTCAACTTTAAAGAGTTTGGAAGTCAAACGACAAGGGACGACAAGGGACGACCAAGACGTTCGAAAACTAGTCTTTTACGTGTTGGTGTGTTCTAGTATGTTGTTCATGTTTTTATGTGTTGTTTGGAGTCTAAAATCAGTGGAGGTGACCCTAGTGTCTTAATAAATATTTTTAGGATCAAAACCTTCGGATACGATGCACTGGGGGCCACCCTAAGGGTCCCCGAGGAGGACCCCAACCTTGGCCAAGCAAGCTGCCAAGGCAGCTTGAAGTTGTGCTTGGAGGGAGCATGTTCGCGTCGCGGACTAGCTCCACCAAGGGCTAAATGTTTGGTCCATGTCGCGGACTCTACTGTCTCGAATTTAATTTCCAGAAAACTTTTGGGAACACCTCCGCGTCGCGAACTTGTTTCCCGATGAAATTTGCGAAAATAAACTCAAGTTTGACTTGTTAAAAGGTCCAACTAAGTGAGGGGTAGTTTGGGTACTTTGGGAATTATTATAAACAGTTATTCTACCTATTTTAGGGTATTTTAAGTTGGGTATTTCAAGTTCGTCTTCCTCTTCTTCCTCTTCTTCCTCCTCTTCCTCTTCTTGTTCTTCTTCCTCTTCTTCTTATTCCTCTTCATCTTCGTCTTCCTCTTCTTCCTCTTCTTCTTCTTCTTCTTCTTCTTCTTCCTCTTCCTCTTCTTCGTCTTCTTTTTCCTCTTCTTCCTCTTCTTCCTCTTCTTCCTGTTCTTCTTCTTGTTCTTTTTCTTCTTCTTCTTCTTTCATTCTTCTTCTTCTTCTTCTTCTTCTTCTTCTTCTTCTTCTTCTTCTTCTTCTTCTTCTTCTTCTTCTTCTTCTTCTTCTTCTTCTTCTTCTTCTTCTTCTTCTTCTTCTTCTTCTTCTTCTTCTTCTTCTTCTTCTTCTTCTTCTTCTTTCTCTTCTTCTTCCTCTTCTTCTTCCTCTTCTACTTCTTCTTCTTCCTCTTCTTCCTCTTCCTCTTCTTTCGCTTCTTCCTC
>NW_006239123.1:829758-829905 GCF_000226075.1 Solanum tuberosum
CTCTTCTTCCTCTTCTTCTTCTTCTTCCTTCTCTTCGTCTTCTTCCACTTCCACTTCTCTTTCCAGTTCTTCTTCTTCTTCTTCCTCTTCTTTTTCTTTTTCTTCCTCTTCTTCCTCTTCTTCTTCCTCTTCTTCCTCTTCTTCTTC
>NW_006239123.1:830582-830967 GCF_000226075.1 Solanum tuberosum
TCTTCTTCTTCCTCTTCCTCTTCCTCTTCTTCCTATTCTTCCTCTTCCTCTTCCTCTTCTTCTTCTTCCTATTCTTCCTCTTCCACCTCTTCTTCTTCCTCTTCCTATTCTTCCTCTTCCTATTCTTCTTCTTCCTCTTCTTCCTCTTTTTCCTCTTCTTCCTCTTCTTCTTCTTCTTCCTCCTCTTCATTTTCTTCTTCTTCCTCTTCCTCTTCTTCTACTTCTTCTTCCTCTTGTTCCTCTTCTTCCTCTTCCTCTTCCTCTTGTTCCTCTTCTTCTTCTTCTTCCTTCTCTTCGTCTTCTTCCTCTTCCACTTCTTTTTCCTCTTCTTCTTGTTCTTCTTCTTCTTCTTCCTCTTCTTCCTCTTCCTCTTATTTTTCCTCTT
>NW_006239123.1:832564-841616 GCF_000226075.1 Solanum tuberosum
TCTTCCTCTTCTTCCTCTTCTTCCTCTTCCTCTTCCTCCTCCTCTTCTTCCTCTTGTTCCTTTTCTTCCTCTTCCTCTTCCTCTTCTTCTTCTTCTTCTTCTTCTTCCTATTCTTCCTCTTCCTCTTCCACTTCTTCTTCTTCTTCCTATGGATCAACGCATCCCAACATATATCAATAGCACAATAGATAAGGGAATACCATGATCCAACAACTCATGAATACATTAATCACATCATGATTGGCACATTATACTTCAAGAATTCACAAACATGCATATGATATCATGATCAAGTCAATTCATGTTTAGAAGCATTACTCTAAACCAATTCAAGTCTAGGTGATCTAATCTAAGGCATTACATGAAGAAATTCATCATTCTAGGAAGGTCACAATTAAACCCTCAATTTGCCTCTTTCATGACACAACCCTAGAATCTTAGGTTAATCAAGAATATATGTAAAATCACACTTAGATCATGCAAGTACATCATAATTAAACACCTCCACCTTTCAAGTGGATCAACAAGTTCATATACAATATTTATCAACATATACAACCCTAGCAAATTGCCTTTCAAGGCTAAGAATCAAGATCAACCCTAACTTCTAGAATTATCATGCTAGATAGATATATATCATGATTAGACAACATAATAAACATAAACATAATCAATTGTTAAGCATCAATGATCAATCAAGTCACACCTTAGTTCACAATTTATGAAGAATGGGAAATCATGGGTCCAAGGTAGATTTTCGCTAAAATCCATCAATACTCCATTAATCCAATCATAAATCATCATAATTAATCAAAATAAACCTTAATTAACCATTTGATTTCGTTTTGGAAGAAGACCCATGACTAGATTTGAAAACCCTAGATTTGGGGAATTAGAAAACATAGTTGAAGGGGATTCTTGGTGATAGCTTGCACGCCCTAAACTAGAGAAGGCGTGAGTGGCACTCGATACCTTATGCAATCAAGTTATCCACATAAACATACCAACTGACTCAACTGAGGGCCTAGAAGGTCGGTCAGCATAACATCTAAAATACTATGACTGGACCCTTAAGGTCATAACCTGAATATCAGTAAGTCATATAGACGAAGGTAGACAAGCCAAAGATCATAAGGTACTAGCTAGCTGACAAGGCTACAATGAAGATATACACACATACATACATATCTATACATGCCAAGCCTATGTGGATGGAAACTGGAAGCTACAGAAAGAAATCCAGAATACTATGTCCACAATAACCTCTATGAGTGACATAAGCATTGGTCGGGATAAGACCTCGATTATATCCAAACTGTACAATAAAAGTAACATCCTATGAGAGCTCCAGGAAGAAGTGGAGCTTACCAACTCACAGCTGAACCCCGAATCCTAGAAGAGGGGTCAATCAGAATCCCTACTTGGACCTGCACACACGAAACAAAAATGCGTCCCCAGGCAACGGGACGTCAGTATGAATAAAAATGTACTGGTATGTAAGGCAGAAAATAGAATAATAAATAGTTACTGTAAAAAGGGGAATAAAGATACCACCTGAAACAGAAACTCTGGTAGCCACCATGGCCGACATCAAACCTTATATAAATTAAATATGCATGGTATGCTAGCATAATTGTATGTCGTGAATACATATATATATAGATGCAAATGCATTTCATACCCAACCAAGTGCTAGCAATGGTGGTGCCTTCCGGTAGCGAACCGGGATCATATTCGCCAACTTGTGGCCATCTGTGTCTCATACGTATAAAGATAGGCAATAGGCCCCATACCTTCCAATTATAGCTCGGAAGTAGAATGCATAGCATGTAATGTCATGGATTCGTAATGCATTTGTTACCTGAATCATGTTGCCAATCTTGGCTCACTGGTACTCTTGTCCTCATAATCTTGTAATCATTTTCGTATCATATGTAAATATCGTGAAACTTATATACTTGTGGATTAAACTGGAACACTTAACTTGAATTTAGAAAGGTAACTTAAGCCTGAAGATGTTCATAAAGAGCTTAAAGTTCTTCACTTAGTATCTATATATGTTTCCCTAGTAGTTTGTAAAAGAAAGTATTTCAGGAAAAACCCGTACTTTAGTAGTTTAAACCTACTATTTACATTTAAGAGTTTTGGAGATCGACGTTTTATTTTAAAGTTTTCAAAAATATAAATTAGCGAGGAAGGAGGACTGATTTCAAATTCATATTGTTTATCCCTAATCTTTTTAAAGTTACTACACCTAAAGAAGAATAAGAATTTGTACACATGGACCTATAGTCAAGAGAATCAACAAAATGACATAAAGACGCCAAATACCCTATCTAACCGAACGAGTGGAATAGCAACATAATGGAGTCACAAAATACACCAGCTGCAATATCAATGCCTTTCACAAAAGGTCTTTCTAGTAATAGAGTAGTAAAACAATATTTGATGATTTAGGATTCCAAAATTCGTGCTCAAAGGAAGTACAGTGCTTAGCCTTAACATACCTCAATTCTGAGTCTTGTTGTATCAATATGGATTGTACCCCTTCCTTACAATATGTAATCTACAAAAAATCATGTCATAATATGAAATCTACAGAAAATCATGCCACACAACCATTACAGGCAGAATATTAACATGGCAAGGTCAAAGTAGCAATTTAGATCTTACTAGCAGAGTAATTAGCTCGCCAGACCCTTTTTAAATGTATGCTTCATTACCTTTTCTTCTCCAAATTACAACCCCAAATTAATGACGTAACATACATTTTTGCGGCAGCTATTAACAAGTGGAGGCCTACACAATAGTCAACAATAACCAAATAGAGTATGCTTGCACAATAATAAAAACTCGGCGTATCGCTACACCCCTCCTCTCCAACCACAAAATAACCACAACCAAATCCAAACCATGAGTCTTCAAACCATTAAATCCAAAAAAAATGTATGTAATACAGTCCTATAATTGTTCAATATAACCATAATAACTCGAACTTACAGCTTCCAATCACCATCCTGTGAGTTCGTCCAATAATTATGTTTGGAATCATGTCTTTATCTCCATAAGCAATACGAGAATAAAAGGGAAGAACCTTAACTTAAAATTGATGGAGATTATAGTATTTTAGCATGTCTCCTCAATTACAAAGAGTCTCCTCAAACACAAGACGTTGAACCAAACATAAGTCATTTGAAAATTGCAATGCAATAATAGAACCAACGTTACACTTATTTATCTTATAATTAATTACCCATCTATACTTCTTCTCCTCTTCCAAACTCATATCAACAACAACCACACACAACCAAATCATTTCCAAAAATTCCAGCAACAACAACATCAGAAAATACTTCAAAAACAACCCAACATCACATAACTATCAAAATATGATTTTCCAGCCGTCTATTCGTGTTCTTGTTTATATAGCATAGCTATAACTTGGAATCACTCAATAAAATGAAGGGTGAGAATGATTACCTCCAAACAGCAATAATAAAACCTAAAAACAAGACTCCTTCACCACGAAGAATCCTTCAAATCACAACCAACGAGGAGGAAAGAAGTAACACAATCTCTATGAACGTTCTGATGGTGAAACCACATTGAAATCTTGTAAATCTTTGCTTGGATGATAGGGGAACCTTTAGAGAGGATTTAGGACTGTTTCCTTCTTATTTTGGTCGGAAAAAATGAGTTAGAACGAAGGGAAACCAACTCTTATAGATCTAAACCGACATAGGGGAGAGGGACCCACCTTCACATGCCTGCTTGTGCAGTCTCACTAAAATCTAAATAGCTCTCAATTCTGAAGTTGTATGGACAAATGGTTTAATGCGTTGGAAAGTAGACTCGTAGACCTTCAATTTCATATATTGGGGGTCTTCTAAAGCTTTATATATTGGGAGAAAAGCTCCGAGACATTTAACCCAAAGTTCAAAAGGTTTATTAAAGAAACTTACTCTAACCTTTGTCTAACTTTTATTTCCCAACTTGCTTGACTTCAAAACTTAACTTACGATCATTGGGCGACTATATAACCTTATAAAACATACTTATTAGCATATAAGACACTCTTTGTCTTACCCTAAAGGTGCTGGTTAACTTAAATCTTCCGAACGGGCGGGGTGTTAGAAGAGACATTCTTTAACTCGAACTTGTTTAAGGGCATCCTTGACCCATAACGTTATTTTAATTCTTTCATTTTTAACCACCCCTATGCAAACTTATTCTTCTAACATGATACACCAAGTCATATAAACCTCATACACTCATGCAATGATACGCATACTATGCGAAAGAACCACAGGGTCTCACATAGCTAACCAAGAATGAAGAACTCCCATACCTCAATTAAGAATCTCCAAGAAATTTCGGGAAGAACCTTGAGAATATACAAACCCTAGCTCCAAAGGCTTCCTCTTCTTCTTTGAGTTTAGAGAGAGAAATATTTGAGAGGAGGAGAGTCTTCTTTTATTTCCTTGAAAGGTGACTTAATGAAAGGGGTTTTAAGTCTAAAAGAGTTATATAGTTGTTGAGAAAAGAATAGAATAATAGGGACTCAACTTTGGAAAAGGACTAAAGACCCACAAAGTTTTTAACTTAAAATTTGCTAGCCACCACGACTTTGCTCGCCCTTTGCACCCCTTGGCTCGCCAAAGGCACTAGGCGACTCGCCTAATGGCCCTTGGCTCGCCCATTTCATTTCCTAGCCTGATAGTGCTTCACTAATTCGAGCATAACTTTTTACCCCGAGATCAGAATTGGGTAAACTCGGTGGCGTTGGAAAGAAAACTCAGAGACCTTAATTTGGATAGGTAATTTCCCACCTAATTCGTTTTGAGCTAAGAGATATCGTCATTTGAAGTTGACGCGACAAGTTGTAACTTAGAAATCTGCCCCTTGCCTGTCTAAGCTCTTCCTTTGGAACCTTGGACTCGCCAAGTGCACCCTTGGCTCGCCCTTTGTTCCAGTGAGCTCACTAAATGGGCTGGTCATTTGGCGATGGAGGGGTGCCAAAGGGAGACACGCCAACCAGGTTGGCGAGCTACCTTTTAGCTCACCCTTTGGTCCAGAATCTTGGGCAAATAGGTAGTGAACTAGGCGATGGAGGGGGAGCAATAGGCGATCCACCAACCAGATTGACGATCCTCACTTAGCTCGCCCATTGTTATAGAACTAAGGTTAAGAGGGCAGTCCCTTAGGTGATCAAAAGAGCATAAGGGCGACTCGCCCAACCCTTTGAGCAATCAAGCAGCCCATCGCCAAAAGGCTCCATCAAGTAACAAGGTTCCCACCACCTTATCTTGGTAGTTTAGGTCCTACCTTGCACCCTAGGCTCCTTCCTCACCCCATTTAAGTTCTAAAGCAGCCTAGACACCTACTTAAAGTCACTCTAACCTGAACGTCAAGGCTCTAGTTCATCCTATCATTTTCCGAGTCTTTACATAGAGGGATAGGGAGATTGCTACTAGAAGAACCCGGACTCTGACGCCAATGGGTTTCCATCTCAATACTATCCACTCGATGGTAAGCCTAATTCCTTTTAGATAGTCTTGTTAATCCTTTACTTGTATTCATGTTTGTGGAAGAATATATAGCACTCAAACCACCTTGTATCATGGTAGCTCATGGATTCATTAGGTGAGAATAGTCTTTCAACCTTGGAATCATTATCGTGTAGGTAAACCTTTTACCTCATGTTCATGGTGATAATAAGAACAACCCTTCAATTAACACAACAAGACTATCATAGTATTTCCATAGCATGCATATTCATAACATGGCATTCATAGTCATAATATCATGGTCATGTACATTTCATGTATAATAGTGAGTAAATGTGCATATGAGAATTAGTCTTTAAATTGACACCATAGGTAAAATCATATTCATGTTTATGCATGGTGTGTGTGTGTACATAATTGTCTCACAATGGCACAACAACAACGACATTATCATCATAGACACTTCCCTTCTAAGAAGGGTTACAACATGTACACCATATCCCAACTCATGCACGATTCACATATATTGCATTTAAGGATCTTAGACCATGTAAATCACACATCTAACATTAATACAATAGACATGGATCCATTCATCATTCAAGTAGATCATTCATGGCATGTAGAGAATCATATATTCATATTAGGGGGATATGTGGGTAGGGTCCTTCCACAATAGCACCACATACAATTCAACATACCAACACTACCATGATCATAACATATCCTTCGTATTCATAACGTATCATACTTAGTCATATCTAGGGTTGTAGGGAAGAGGGGCCTTATCTCAACACTACAATACATATTGACAAGTAAGCACCTCCACCATAAGTGGATCAATCCCTTCATAGAAGAGATACATGATAAGTAAACTCCTCCACTACAAGTGGGTCAACAACTCATATAATATAAATTCATCATAACATACCTTCATAGATTGTCCTTCAAAGCCAAGAGTCAAGATCCTTTTAGATTTGGCACTTTAGGTAGAAGGACATCATAAACCAACAATATAACCAACATGATCATAATCAAGTTAGTCTAGGTATACAAGATTCATCATGATAAATTCATGTCTAGGTGATCTAATATAAGGCAATTAAACAAGAAGATCATCAATCCATGAAGATCATATTTAACCCCTCAACTTGCCTCTTTATGATATAAACCTAGATCATGTCAATTTCATCTTAGATTCATAGGTTAATAAAAAATACATGTAGAATTATACTTAGATCATGCAACTACATCATAATCAACTTCTATTCATTCAATTGAATCAACTTCTAATCACATTCATATTGTAGAGAAAAGCCATAGCTAGGGTTAGAGGAAAACTCATAGATTCTTTGGAATTCAAGTTAAAATCATCTTAATTCAGTAATATAATCCATAACAAATGTAAATCAATCCTTTAGAACAACTTTGAAAGGAATCCATGGGGTTGAGTTGAAACCCTAGCTTTTGAAGATTTCTAGAATTGAATTGAGAGGGCTCCATGGGTGATAGCTACCCATGGATGAATACCACCATACCTTAGGTGTAGAAACTCACGAAAATCTTAAGGCAAGTCCTTTATATTCAATCCCCTAGGTTGGTTTCTTCATTGGTCTTCAATGGTGTTCTTGGAGAGAAGACTTTGGGAGGGAAAGGGGATTTGAGTTTTGATTTGGGGTCTTGACTTGTGGTGAATTAATGGATTAGTTTAGGGACTTATAAGTTTATATAGGTCATTAATTAACCACCTAACCGACCTCTCTTAACCCGCACTTAATTAACTAATCAATTAACTAACCCCTAACTCGAAATAAAACTACCAACACACAACCCAACCTATGGACAGCCTTCCAGGGACCGTAGACCAATCTACTGGCCGTGGTTGGCTTCCGTGGTTTGGGACTGTGGCTCTAAATGATGCAGGCCCAAGGAGAAACTAATTATGGACTCACGAGGTCCATCCACGGAACGTGGTATGGTCTACGGGGCGTGGTTTGCCTCCGTAGATCACCACCAAAAGAAACAGACCATGCTGTCTAGGTAGCTTTGGAGGACTGTTTTAGGGTCCTCCTCAAGGACCCCTCGAGTGGTCTTTGGGGAGTCGTACCCGGATTTTTAACCCCTAAACATGTCCATCTAAGTATGAGAGTCAATTCTACAAGTTTTCACCCTCAAACAACACTCCAAACTTCAACGACAAGACCCCTTCAACTCACTAGTTCAAATGACTAGTTTCTGGACGTTATAGTCGTTTCTTGACGTTTGACCTACAATTTCCTCAAACCAACTTCAAAATCCATTTTTCATCATTTAAACAAGTTTCCAACTATAAAATAACATGTGAGGCTCTAGTTCAACCTACTAGATTTAGTCAAGCCTTAGCTAGGTTTTACGGGGTGTTACAGTAGTATTATGCATAGTCGCACCACTTTTAAGGCATATTTTTGCATTTATGATCCAACTTTTAGGAATCACATGACTTTATTATTTATTTCGTGTGTATTAGCCCATGGATCTGGTGCCTTAGAGGACCCAAAAAAAAATTCTGAAAAAACATTATGAGGACCTCCGTAATGAGTTAGGGAAGCATTCCTTATAATTACAATATTACGTGTCAACTTTTAGGAATCAAGAGACCTTTTTTATTTTTCGTGTGTATTAGCCCATGGATCTGGTGAAATTTTTTTGTGTATTTTGGCAAAAAAAAAATTTGTTAGCATCTGTGATGACCTATTTAATTGCGTGTGTTGATTCGGAGGGGCATGCGTCCGTATTTTTTAGTTCAAAGGAGGCCCAGAATGGGAAATAGAGATGTTTTCATTCATCACACCTGGTGACGTGGACTCTCAGTTAGGCCAGCCACACACTCAAGGTGCACGGGAGGCCACATTTCACCCCGCATGACATCTTGTGACGTGCTAGGGGCGACGTGATCCATGAAACCTAGACAAACGTGCCCTCGGCCTAATGGCTCTAAGCACAACTTGCAATCAAAGACTCGATAGTTCACGAGATTCTGCAATTCACACAAGGTTCGCATTTCGCTACGTTCTTCATCGATTCAAGAGTTGAGATTTTTGTTGTTGAGAGTCGTTTGTGTTTGAGCAGCACATATGCTGTCACGCCCCGAGCCTATACCCTGGGCGGGACCGGCACTCGGAGACCATTGCTGGCCCCGAGCGAACCCTTGGCCTAGCTTTCTTAACTCAGCGGAAACTTAACTCAACAGCACAACTCAATGCAACGAAAGGTTATAAACAACCAACTGATAAAATCTGGCCAAAAAGGCAACTCGAGTCTCAAAATAGAATATTTACATATATACATAGATGAGAGACTCAATACTAACTGACTGACTGTCTATGAAACCACTACAATACTGAGATGGATGTTGGGACAGACCCCACAACACCTAATTAAAACAAAACTAAAAGATCAAAACAACCGAGTCCTCCGGAAAGCAAGGAGGCTCACCACTGACTCTAGAGTGCTCAACTGGATCAACGGCGTTCAGGATGCTGACCCTGGGTACCTGTGTCTGCATC
>NW_006239123.1:842242-876398 GCF_000226075.1 Solanum tuberosum
TGAGAAATGAACTCAACTTTAAACTCTTGACTTAACTTGAAACTCTAAGCTCTTTGCTTGACTTGAAACTTGAGTCTTAAAATATGAAGTTAAAACATTCAATAAAGACTCTTGAACAATTTTGAAGACTTGCTTGACTTGCTTCTTAACTCTTAAACTTAACTCTTGAACTTGGAAACTAACTCTCCTTAAATTGGATTATGAATTCAAGGTGTTTGATCACGTGTTAAGGATGAGTTCTTAACGTTTAGACGTACTTTGGAGTGTCAGAAACGACTAGGAAACATAGGTACAATACCATGGAACATGCATGGACAAGTGGGGGATAAATGAGAAAGGTTGGCGTCCTTGGCGCTCTGCAAGGCGCGGAGCGCCAGCCCTCAAAGTTCAGAGGGTACCTGCTGGAGCTCTGCTAGGCGCGCCGCCCCAAGGAGGAAAATTCAGAACCCCTTTTGGGGGGCGCTGGCAGGCGCGACGCGCCAACCCCTCGCCCAGAAAACTCGACTTTTTCTCCCTCCTTTTCCAACTCTAAACCACCCTAACCTTAAGGGTTTCAATCCCAAACACTAAGAATCATAAAATCCCTCAATACACAAGAGATTCAACTCAAAACACAACCAAATCATGTCCCCAAATCCACAAGGAATTCCAACAACACAATCAACAACACAACCATCAACTTCAACAACTACAACCAACAACTCCAACACACATAATCCATCTTTTCTTGAAAATAGAAGGAGTGTGGTGGGTGGGGGAAAAGATCAACCCAACACTATGAACTCACATACCTATTAGGGATCACCCACGACGATATCCACGACGATCCTTGACGAAAACTCCTTGCTTGATCTTCTCTTTCTCCTCTTCTTCTCCTCTTCACTCTCAAGCCCTAGCTCTCACTCTTTTAAAATGGGACAAAAATGATCCAAAATAAGCCTAACACAACAATATAACTCCAAAAGAAATGGCTAGGGAAAAGACCAAAATGCCCTTAAAATTTCCGGACGGAGTCTCTGCCAACTGTCCAACTTTCAAAGGGCATAACTCGCTCATACGAACTCGGAATCGAGCAAACTCAGTGGCGTTGGAAATATCATTCCACAAACTTCGCAAAAATAACTGGAACTACTCCTAACTCATCCTGAGCTAAAAGTTATGACTGCTCAAAGTTGGCCAAAAAAACTCACCTTTTTCCATACTTAGCCAAGTTTCCAGATTTTTAAATTCTTTCCAAAAATGACTATTCCCGATTTTTAAACCTCTTCATAGTTATTCCAAATTACCGGATGTTACATGTGCCCTCCTACACTCTATGGATGGGGCACGAGGTGCGGGCTGTCAATTGTAGTATTCTTTGACATTTTTGGTGCTGGGATTCGTTGCTCGCCCGATGCGCATGCCGGGATAAGAAGGAGGTGTGTGGTTGGAGGGCCTAAGTACCCCCGACCACGCGTCGAACATGTTCACAAGTCTTTCTACTTCGCAAATTCTTACAATGATCCTTCCACAGGTTTACCCTCAAAAATCTTATTATGACTTTTTCTTCATCTAAATGATAAGGTTAAATAGATTTCTCATGACGTTGTGTGTAGTAAACCGTCAATATCACCAAAATATGAATATTTCACTAGATCATTCAATCGGTAAGAGCCACAGACGATATGTACAAAGGACAGGTACGTAGTCAACGCGAGCTAATGACTCACGCTTTCTAGAAATTTCTCGTTAAAGATCAACAATTGCAATGATCTATTCCCATCACGATGAAAATTCAAATATTACTCATGCATGTCGGCTGAGGCTATAAACTCATTGAATACATCAATATAGTGCACATGCCACCCAAAACATCTAAGGGCATCACAGACCTATTATTGCATCAAACTTCCTCGACTTAAAAGGTTGTAGTGCATTTATGAAGTTGGTTGATGCACCCGACAGACATTCCCTCATCCAAATGGATTCTGGTGAAATTTGCATCCAAAGACTTAATGCCGCCTGACCGATGCACACATGCCTTGGCTGATGCATGCATGCCTCGACTGGTGTCGCCTGGCCAATTCGTACATGCCTTGATTGACGCCTCGTATTAAAATTTATTATACAATATTAAAATTGACATTGACATATGTATAAACAATGTATTTTGAACTAAACAATCATTGTATTTCATCATAAGCATATGTATAGTTGCACCACTTTTTAACGCATATTTTTGCATTTAAGAGCCAACTTCTGGGAATGATGTGACTTTCTTGGTTTTCGTGTGTATTAGCCCACGAATCAGGTGCTAACTTCTTCGTGTGTTTTTTGGCTGAAATTTTTTGTGGGCGTCCATCGCGACCTATTTAATGATGTGCGTTTGTTCGGAAGGGCATACATCAATATTTTTAAATTCAAACGAGGCCTGGAATGGTAAATAGGGATTTTTCCATTTGTCACACCGGGTTATGTGGACTTGCATTTAGACTAGCCACGCACTCAGGGGGGACGGGAGGCTAGCTTCTACCCTACGTGACATCTTACGGTGTGTCGAGGGGTGATGTGATGTGTGACGCCCAAATAGACGCTCCCTTGGCCGAATGGCTTTGAGCGCAACTTGGGTTCAAAGACTCCATGTTCACGGGATTCTATAATTCACACCAAGTTCCCATTTCGCTACTTTCTTCAATAATGCAAGTGTCGTATATCTGTTGCTAAGATTTTTTTGTGTTCCAATAGCAGCACATGTGCCCCACTCACTCCACGGACAGGGAACGAGGCGCGGGCTATCAATTTTAGTATTCTTTAGCTCTTTCAGTGTTGGTGTTCGTTGGTCGCCCGATGCCCACGCCAGTGATGACAGGGAGGTACGCGGGTAGAGGGCCTAAGAACCACCGGTTGCGCGTCACCCCCAAGTGTTAACATGTGTTCTCAAATCGTTCTACTCTGTAGGTCTTGACAATGATCCATCCGTAGGTTCACCTACTAAAAGCTTTTTACAACTTCATCTTCTTCTAAATGATAAGGTTCACCTCAAATCGTTCTACTCTGTAGTTTGCGTTCAAAAAATCGATGTCGCATGGCCGATACGCGTAGGCCTCGGCCGATGCATGTAGGCCTCAACTGATGTCACATGATGTCGGCCAATGTCGCCTTGCCAATGCGTGCATGCCTCGACCGACATCTGATATTAAAATTGATTATCAAATATGAAAATTGACATGAACATTATGTATTAATAATGTATTTCGAACTCAAAATATTCATTTCATTTCATCAGAAGCATTACGTATAGTCGCACCACTTTTTAAGGCATACTTTTGCATTTGCAAGCAAACTTTTAGGAATTACGCAATTGTTTTTATTTTTAGTATGTGTTAGCCCATGGATCTAGCACCATAGATGAACCAAAAAAAATCAAGAAAAACTTTATGAGGACCTGTGTAATGAGTTGCGGAAGTATTACCTAACGTTGCACCATTCTTTTAAGGCATATTTTCGTATTTATGAGCCAATTTTTAGGAATTTCACAACTTTCTTGGTTTTTTGTGTGTATTAGCTCATGGATCTGGTACTAAATCTTTCATGTGTTTTTAACAGAAATTTTTAGGGGGTTCGTGACGACCTATTTAATGGCATGTGTTGGTTTGAAAGGGCAGATGTCGATATTTTCAAGTTCACACAAAACCAAAAATGGGAAATAGGGATTTTTCCATTCATCACAACTGGTGAAGTGGACTAGAATTTGGGCTAGACATACGCTCAGGGTGCACGATAGGCCAGATTCTACCCTGTGTGAAATTTTGCAGCATGCTGGGGGCAATGTAATGCGTGACACCCAGACAGACATGCCCTCAACCTAATGTCTTCGAGCTCAACTTGCGTTCAAAGATTTAGGTCATGACATATGCTCTGACTATGGTTATCGACTCCAGGGCGAGAATGAGTAAGTTTGTGTCGGGTGTTTCTAAATTGGTTGTCAAAAAATGTTGTACCACCATGTTGATCAAGGAAATGGATATTTCCCGATTGATGATACATTCCCAACAAATTGAAGGGGAAAATCTCAAGGAAAGGGCAAAAAGAGTCCAAGAGAGCAAAGATCGGTGATGATGACTTTTCTCATTCTAGGTCCGGTAGACATGGGCGTTTTCAATTCTGGTAAAAGTTTTTGGGTCAAGGTTCTTCAAATTCTCTCGCTCCTAAGTTAAACATAGATAGGGTGTCTAACCCTAAGATTCAAGGAGGAAATGGTGGTAATGGATCTTTTATCCCCGCTTGCATTAGGTATGGTAAGAAACATGATAGCAAGTGTTTTCTCAGTATTAGTTGACTTGAAGAAGTTTATTTCTGAAAAAGCCATTGAGGCTTTCTCCTAAGAGAGAGATGGTGTCCTTTAATATTAAGGTCACTTATGTGTTCCGAATGTTGATGACTTAAGGAATCATATTCTGACAAAAGCTCATAGTTCTCGGTATTCTATTCACCCGGGATCCACTGAGATGTATCGTGATTTGCAGGAAATTTATTGGTGGAATGGGATAAAGAAGGACGTTGCGGAATTTGTGGCTAGATATCTCAATTGTAAGGAAGTGCATGTTGAACATCAGAAACTCGCAGTTAGGCTAAAAACATTAGTGTTCCTACATGGAAGTAGGAACATTTGAACATGGACTTCATTACGGGTTTATCCCGCACTCATCAATTGTTTGATTCAATTTGAATAATTGTAGACCAAATGACAAAATCGGCTCACTTTCTTCCCGTTAAAACTTCATTCTCATTGGAAGAGTATACCAAGCTTTATATTTGGGATATGGTAAGGTTGCATGGAGTGTCCATGTCCATTATCTCAAATCAGGTACTCAGTGTACATCTCAATTTTGGAAGTCATTTCAGAAAGGTCTAGGTACTCAAGGGAAACTTAGCATGACTTTTCATCCTCAGATCGATGGACAAGCCGAATGTACCATTAAGACTTTGTGAGATATGTTGAGAGCATGTGTGAATGGTTTCAAGGGAAATTAGGATGACCATTTGCCTTTGATTGAGTTTTCTTATAATAATAGTTATCATTCTAGTATTAGGATGGCACTGTTTGAGTCTCTTTATGGTAGGAGGTGTAGGTACAATATTGGTTGGTTTGAAGTTGGTGAGGTTGCTTTAATAGGGCCTAAGTTGGTGCATGAGGCCATGGAAAAGGTTCGACTTATTCGCGTAAGGTTGACAAAGGCTCAAAGTCGACAAAAGTCTTATTTCAATGTTAAAAGAAGAGAACTAGAATTTGATGTTGATGATTGGGTCTACTTGAAAATTTCACCCATGAAGGGTGTAATGAGATTTGAAAAGAAAGGGAAGCTTAGTTGATGCAATTCGGATTGCACAAGACCGTCCACTGGAAGTCAAGCTCAAGACCTTCCAAGGATGCAAGGTTTGTTCATGAAGTTAGAGGTCCTTAAGCTTGTATTGATGGAAAAGAAACAGTTCCATGCCTTGAAGATCACTTGGGAACTGACGGGAAGACAGTTGATGATACTGTCACTTTAGGCAAGCAGGAGCCATTCGGCGAGTCGTCCAATGGCTTGGGCGATGACCCCAACTCTCCGAAAGTTACAAAAAGCTTCAAGGTAAAGGTCACCTCACCGAACCAGTTTGCGATTCGCCTAGTCTCTTAGGCGAGCTCAACCCAGATCGCACTTTGGACCTTTTGGGCCACTTTTGGGCCTCTTATGTAATAAATGCCTATAACTATAAATAGTTAGTTTAGGATCCTCTTTTAGGTAGACTATTTTGAATATTGAACTTTGAAATCTTGTATGAGTGTTGAGAGCTTGGTACAAGTTTGTGTTGATCATTGCTTAGAAGCATAGATTGCGAGGTGAATTCAATTCCCTCGAGGTCTTCGTAATAGTTAGGTGCTTATTTAAGATTAATGAATCGAGGTTTTAGGGTTTAATATACTATTTGGTTGCTTTTTGTTTCCTCTTTTTGTGTCTATATATCTATCTTTAATTCTTGTCTTTAATTTCCACATTTTATTCGTAGTTCGTATTGAGAATTAAATCATTAGTCCTCATTATGTGGGTCCATATCTAATTGATAGGCGTATTGGCAAAGTTTCTTATGAACTTGAGTTTCCTAATGATTTAGCATCGGTACACCCGGTATTCAATGTCTCCTTGTTTAAAAAGTATGTTGGAGATCCGACACCATTGTACCTTTGGAAGGTTTCAGAGTTAAGGAAAATCTTTCTTATGAAGAGGTTCTGATTGAGATTTTAGACCAGAAATTTCGAAAGTGGAGAAATAAATAATTTGTTTTCATGAAGTTTCTTTGGAGGAATCAATTAGTTGAGGGTTATACTTGGGAGTCTGAAGCTACTATGATGTCCCAGTATCCTCATCTTTTTTCCTCCGCTCCTACTCTAACTTGAGGTATTAATTCCTCATGGTTCATTATTTCAGATTCAAGCATTTTAGTCATTCTCGTGTTTCCATATGCATGCATGTTTATGAAACTTGATTATGATGATATGATGTAGCTTGGAGTAATTCTTCATGTTTATGTGCATTTTGATGAAATTACAATCTTGTTGGATGGTTTGTTTCTCTCCTACTCTATTTATGCTAGCTTGAGTCTCATTTGAGGACGAATGTTCCCAAGGGGGAGATATTGTAACACCTCGAAATTTGGAAAAGGAAAGAAGGCCAAAGAGGGCTACTAGTTCAATTCCAGGAGACCAGTTTACGGTTCATAAGAAGTTCTACAGATAGTAGACCAGTCTCATAGGTTGTTGACTTGGTATCTTAGTTGCTTCCGATTAGGTTGTTTTCTTGTGATCCAAGTATGTTCTTGACTCGACTTCTTACCCCTTGTTTCCTGTTTCTATTCTTCATTTACTATCTTCTTTAGTATCTCATTTTTTTTGAGAAAGTAAAAAAAAAAAAAAAAAAAAAAATGAGATACTAAAGAAGATAGTAAATGAAGTTACTTGTGATATGCTTTCCTTATTACTTGTTGTTTATGCTTGTGTTATCTTTTGAGTTCAGTCGGTCACTACCTGTTGAGTACCGTTTTTGGTACTCATACTACACTTTTGCCCCATTGTAGATTGCAGTCTAGTTATCGCTGCTGATTTAGAGTCGTGCAGAGCAGCTTGGGATTTTAGATATTTGGGTGAGCTCCTAGCGTCTGGAGCTACCAGTTTCTGTCTTTTTTGGCTAGGCTTAGCCTTTATATTGTATTAAGAGATAGCATGTACTTGTATGGTAATTGTGAAACCCTTGTACTCCTATTTAGATGCTCAACTACTAACTGATGTTAGGTCTTAAGATGGTTCTTGTATGGTTTTTTTACTTCCCTTTCTCTGATTTGCTCGAAGCACTTACTTCTAGTTGTTGTCTTCCGCTTGGTAGTTTGTTGCTTATGGCTCCGGGATACGGGTTAGGCTTACCTACTGGTGGGGTGTAGTAAGTGCCATCATGACCTCAGAAATCGATTCGTGACAATTTTGGTCTTTTCCTGTGCATCAAATTCCTATACTACATCGTTTTGCCTATAAATAAGTCCATATACCTAATTTTACCCCCAAATTCTATCCATTATCCTTCATTCCCCCAAAATTTCCAAAGTTCCTCTCAAAGGTTTCCTCTCCAAGGCTCTTAAAGAATTTATAGCGTTCTTCAAGTCTTCAAGGTTTCTTCATCAATTGTGTGGGCTTTGAGATTAGGTATGTAGAGATTCCATCAATGGGTTTCATTCACCCATTGAGTCTAAAGACTTCTCCAATTCTCCAATTCAATTTCCCTAACTTAATTTGACTACGAACCATAATTTACATGAATTTATGAAGAAATTATTTATTTTAAGAATGATGTTTTCATGAAATTATGCATATTTATGAAAAGGATTGTCTTATGACTTAGGTTTCTTTAATATCAAGTATCTACAAAATTGTGAAGGGTTTTCTCACATTAAAGGATCATGGTTTGGTGAAATGTTTTCTCAAGATTTAAGGAGCTATTTTATGATGTTTTTTGCTTGGGTTAGTAAGTAAAATATGTATTTCCATGGATGATAATATGCTTTTGTTTATTACTAATTCCTTTGAAATTTTATTTAACACTGAGAGGATATTGAGATGGAGGCTCTCCCGTTAGTAGAGGTCAGGTCTATAGTAGCAATCTCTTTGTCCCTAACTATGTGTCCATGTAGGTTATCTTAAGCGACATAGCTAGTGGATCCACCTAAGCTAGAAGTTAAGGTCCTTGCCTTGGCAGGTAAGGACATATATTTTTAGTGTGTGAGCAAGACACCGGATTTCATGTTATAGCTCACGTTGTCTATGTCGGTTAATGGTAAATATCACACCAAACGAGCTAAGTTACTTCCAAATAGTTTATGAAGCTTTCCTTATGTTTTAAGATGCATTGACCATGTTCAAAGTTTGTAATTCTTCCTTAAAGGCTTTTACTATGTCTAGCTTGGTCATGCAGATCATATTTTCGATTATGTCCCATTATGATCTTGTTTTACGTTTTCATTCATATCCCTCATACTTAGTACATTTCATGTACTAATGCATATTTGTGACTACATTGTCTCAATAATGTAAGTCTTGACGACTCAGCTCCCTCCATTCGTGCCTAGTGAGCACCTAGAGATTTGAAGACTTGGTGAGTCCTCATACTTCGAGGACCATGTCATCATTATTGCTTTCTTATGTCTTTTATGTTTTCAGCTAATGTACGGGTTGTACGGTTACGTCCCGACCACTTCTTTTGATGTTGTAGAAAGACTTATCAAGACTACGTCAGACTTTCGCTTTGAATTGTCAAACTCCTCTATTGATATGAAATTCTTTACTTTTGTCTATTATTATGTGTATATGTATGTCAAGTTGTTTATGTAGGGCCTCTCGAGGTCTTATACGTCATGTCACGTCTAGAGTGTACTTTGGGTTGTGACACATTATAAAGAAGATAAAGAGATATGAGTTACTAACAACTTAAATACATGATTTTATTAGATATTAAATAAATGCATTAATCATTATGCATTGATTTTATTTGTAAAAATAAATAAATAATCAGTGAAAATAAGGGAGTAAAAAAGGATAAATAATGTAATTGCATAAGAGATGTGTCACATAATTATTTCAAAGACCACTTTAAATAATACATAAACATAGATTTTCATAATTATACAACACAAAATCTACACCATCACATTCACAAAGTACTAAAAAATAAAAATAAAAAACTTATAAATATATTTCAAGCAAGAAATGAATAGAGACAAAAATAAATTATTACATGCACAAAAGAATAAACAAAGATGATATTATAAAATAAATTATCTCATCTTTAATTTTCTTTGCTAGAAAAATAAAAATTAAACACATCATCATAATTCTTTTGGGTGAAATAACATAATTATAAATTATGCTTTATTAAAATTTTTTATAGAAAACTAAATGAATAACATTATCAATAGATCCATCACCATGTTCTGCTCCCTAAAGGTATGTCAAAGCCCTCGTCATATGCTACTAATTGATTTTTAACACTATTCATACTAATTGATTTTTAACACTATTATGAATAAATTATTTAATGATAATAACATAAAACACAAAAAAAATGTGTATACAATTTTTGATATGATACTGCAATATGTATGATATTTATAATATTTCTATTCCAATTATATCAATTCAAAAATAATTACATCAAAAGAGATGAAAGAAATCTAAATTATACAATACATTTGCAAAATAAAAATAAAAATGAGTGCACTAACAATAAAAAATCATGATTACTTGAAATCTAACAAATATTAAAATCAAACTCTACTATGTAATTATTAAATTAGTGTTAAGACACAATTGACTTTTCGATCAACCACACATAAATGATGCATTTAAAATATTAGTACTATCAAAATTACATCAATATTATTGTCATGAATATTTTCTTGATCTCATATATATATATAATAGTAAAGGCGGTCCGGGCCCAATATGAGTATCTGTGGCATAAATATGTACAACATTCAGAAAGTTCCTCAGAAACTAAGGGGGGGAAATAGCTTGAAGAGTGATAAAAGGAGTTGCACAATTTGATGAGAGCTGCAAAGATGGTCTCCTTTTTTACCACATTTGCATCTCATATGCTAACAAATAAAAGAATATTACAATGTGGATTGTGAGAGGATAGCTCTTCTGCACAGTAGTGAGCTAGAGCTATTAGGATGCCCTTCACTTAGATCAGTGAAAGATGGAGGATATTAATATTTTCAATGGCATCAGATGCCTCTTGAGGTTTCGAATCAGTCACTGCCTTGTCTTTCAACTCACCACTATCAGTTTTTGGAACTAAGATTGGTTGTGGTGCAGGTAGTTGGTCAAATTTATGAGGGGCAGATGATGGCTGACAATGATCTTCAGGAGAACTGTTAGGAGAAACAAACATGAGTGCAAAGGAAATTCAGTTAACACATAATCAAGCATTTCAATTAATGTGCAAATCTTTTCAAAAAATGATTCTACTATCAACGACATTGTAGAGCTAGTACTCTGGTCCTCAGGAACAAGAAAATCCCTCAGAGCAGCCAGACCATTTGCGCCTACCTATTGGCCCCGGATCAGGAAGTTGAAGATGAGTTTCAAAAGTTTCAGCGACATATCCTTGAGTCAAAATCACAATTTCACCGAGTGATCTACAACTCTACATCATGAACAAGGAGTAAGAAAGAGTCCCGAAGCACATATGAAAATATTTGACGGTGAATACAAATGACAGCACATACTTTCTTTTTGAGGAACAATCAGAAAGTCACCATTGGCATTGCAGAAAGTAGAGTTCTCCATTAATATGTTGGCAGCATGCATACCTGCATTTTCAACAAGACATATATTATCAGCTAATCTACTAACAATCGATAGGTTGAGGAAATCAACTATATGTCAACCCTAATTATAGTTTAACAAAAATAAAATATAACAAGAAAGTAACAGCTATATTCTGAACTCCATTAGAAGGACATAATGACGACAATATACAGCAAGTTTGAAATACCAAGTACATGTGAATTGCAAAATCATATCAGCTCTGTAAGGCTGGATAGGAAGAGAAAGCTTTGATGGCGTTTCTAGTGAACCAAAGAAAGGTTGAAGAGGCCACATAAAAGCAACTTTTGGAAATCAATGTAAAACATTTATAAAAGTTATTACTATATACTACTATGTAGGACCTCATATAAATAAGGAAACGGTTGAGACACTGAAAAGCGAAGGAAAAGTAGAAGCTATACTAAATCCTCTAATTACATTCAGAGAGAAAATTTATCAACCTACAATGTGTCGAGGAGTGGTTAGATTTCTGAAACAGAAAATTTATCCAATTTTTTATCAAATTGCAGCTTCAATTGGCCTAGCACCGGAGAATCACTATAGAGTAGACAAAATAAAGGTTCTTCCAGTTTGGCGTTATCACAACTTCAATTGCTTTAGCTATTAATTGATATAAATGAGGCCAAAAAACAATCATGAAAGATAAAGCTATGCTATAGGTATATCTAATTTATGATACAATATACATTTTAACAAAAGGATGATAAAAAATGTGTTACATGTAGAAGTACTTTGCCCGTGGTATCTACACTAATAGCAGCTGCAAAACCAACGCAGATTGATCAGGTCATATGTAACAAAGTTTTCTCAGTTGGAGAAAGGTTGAGAGTCCATGCAACAATTTTCTCTAGTATTGTCCGCAGTATTCACCAATTGCATGGACATCTTCACTTTCTGGGTTTAGTCCCGACAAGTTAACCAACTTATCTGAAGATCTTAATTTATCATCTAAGCTAGATATATATTCATTAAGGATTTCCTAGCAAGCCAGTATAAACATGGTTGTTGTGTCTAATTATTGTGGCCTACGAAGAAAAGCTAATGCCCTAGGCAGTAAAAACACAAAAAGGGAGTGATGCACCGGGGAAAATTGAGACTATATAGAAGCAAAATTTAGAATGCAAAGAGGTATAAGGATTTAAGAGAATTTTCAATTACAATCTCAACCTTAGTATTATTGAGCAAGTTAAAAAGTAGTTGGTTGATATTGTTGGTAGTTTTCTTATTCTTTACAAGACTTCCACGGGAAGTGGTAAAATAAAGAAGAGTATTGGTTATATTGTTTGAAGCATAAACGTTGTTGGAGAGTAAATTTGTAGAGGGAATATATAAGTTCAAACAATCACTACATGATTGACAGGGAAACTTGAGATTGTGTCCGTGTATAGTCAAGGATTATAGATTTATGGGAGACTTTTTCAACTGAAAAATACAGGGAATGAAAAATATTACTCACTAGGAAGATTGTCGAGGATCCGAGTTTCTTGAACTACCGGTCTTCGCACTGTAGAGCAGATTGACTATTGCTCTTAGAATCAAAATAAAAATGCAGAACAATAACAAAGAGTGTTTTTTTTTGTGCTTCATCTGATATGTTTCACCTCATTGTGTAGTTTAAGAGTTTTCAGAAAAGCCTCAGGTTCACCCTTCTTATTTAATTGTTATAAGTCATTTCTTGAATATGTTATGTTGGTGAAATAATCTATGAAATCAGATGGACAAACCACTACATCAGGTGAAGTAGTTTGGCAAAGGGAAAATAAGAGGAAAAAGGAAAAGAAGGAAGAACAAATAGACAACATAGCTTGTAAATTAAAATGAATCACATACACAAGCTTTAGAGACATGTTAAAGTTGACAAAGGTTTTCCAGCTTATGATTCTTCAATTCTGAATGGTGAATCAAGTGGTAGTGCCAGTGAACGAGGCTCAGAGCAGAACATTTTGTTAAACCTTACTTATTCAGCTGGTCAAGTCAATTCATAGCATTTCATAACAAGAAAGAGGATATGAATTTGCATAACAAAAATCTCTACAAGTACCTTTTCGAAACTATCCAAGAACTGTAGGCTGAGCATGCTTGAGTGAATCATGATTTTTTTATAGCGGCAAAAAATTACAATGAAAAGTTTAATGAAATTAATGATATCAAAGTCAATTGTTACCTTACCTATGTGAAGGTTGTGTGAATGATTTTATCATACACTATATTATATGTTGAATGATCATTATCACTGTCTGATGTAGGTGGACGAATTAGTATTTTGACACATTTAGAACTTTTTGCTCTTAATAAAGTCACGTCTAGTTGACCATGTGAGAAAACAGGTTCTCATAGCTAAATTCCAATAAAATATAATGTTTGACCTTGAGCTTTATTTATGGTCATAGTAAAACATAATCGCAGAGGAAATTGTGTCCTTTTAAATTGTATAGGAATTTTCTCATCTTGTGATGTCAGTAATGAAATTCTTGGAATAAATACATGTGTATTTTTGAAGTCACCACTTTCAATTTAACGCTTATGACATGCGTTTTAAAGTTACAACATGTTAATCGTGTGCCATACATAAACCTTCTGAAGGATTCAAATTTTGTAACAATATAACGGGATAGTTCTCCTTTAAAGTTAACTTATAAGGAGGTAAGCTAAGAGGTGTAAACTATGTAAGAAATCTTCAAATTGGCTATGATCATTTGGTTGAACAGTTTCATCCATTGCGACATATGTTCTAGTTCTTTTGGGAAATTTTGTAATTAACATATCATTTATTTCATTTACAAAATCATTTTTTGTTGTTAAAATAACACGAAGAATCAGAAGAAAATGCACATAAATTAGGATATTTTATGTTAAATAAGGTATCTAAGGATTGTTCTTCAGTTGTAAAAGGAATAATAAGGGAATTAGGAATTTCAATTTTGTATTCACAATTAGGTGTTTCTTTTCCATTTCCAATTCTAAGTAGATATTCACAAAAAGATGGATTTGTTCTTGCACGCATATTTTTAGATAAATGTAATTTCTCAAGATCATTCCACATGTTGGAATATAATAAGCTCTGATGAATAAAGTCTTCTTTTTTTCCATTTCGCACTATCGGAAGAGTATGTCTAAAGTCACCCCCAAATACCATAACTTAACCACCAAAAAGTGTCTTCACATCCATAATATCTCTCAAAAGTACATCAAGAGCTTCAATCGTGTTTTTTCACCATAGATGTTTCATCCCACACAATTAATTCTGCATCTTGAATCAAACAAGAAAGCGGACTTTGTTTACTAACATTACAACAAAAATTATCATCTATGTCAATAGGCATTTTAAAACGTGAGTGAGCAGTTCGTCCTCCAGAAAGAACAGAAGTTTCCACTCCTGAAGTTGCAGTTGCTAAAGCTATGAATCCTTGAGATTGAACAGTTGCTAATAATGCTCGATATAAGAAAGTTTTACTTGTTCCTTCGGGACCATCAATGATAAAAATTCATGCCTTCTTAGAAGATATTCTATCAATAATTATATTATATGAAATAAGTTGTTCGACATTTAATCTTTTTGGTAAGAGCAAGTCCTCTTCGCTAACAATTATGTTTCTCTCAAAATGGATGTCTTTTGTGTATTTTGAAGTTTCAGAAGGTCTAATATTCTCTAAGACAAGGTTATCCTCATTTATGTTATGTCTCATAGAATGTAAGATATCATTGATATGATTAAAACCCTTATATTGAATACTTTTTGGTTCAGTATTGGAGAAACTTTTGAAGTCTTGTGAAAGTGAATCCTCAAACATTTCCCATAATTCTTTTGGGTTAGAAGGATTTCAATATACCAATGATGTAGCAAATAAACGTCTTAAATTGTATGGCATTTGATAACTGACAGCTTCTATCTTACATTCAATTACACTATTGTTGTAATATAATAGTCCTCTTTTTTCTGCAGATTTACGATATGTGCTATAAGGTACTCCATTAACAGTGTGAAGATCTTTATATGATTTTGGTCCCCTTACATTTATTAACAATAGTCTGAGGTAATATCTTTCCCCTTCAGTTACTTGGCATGTCACAACACGTCCAATTACATCACATTTTTTCCGACGTGTCCACATTTTGTCTCTTAAAGACCATACAAAGTGTTGTGGAAATTCCTTGTATAATAATTTCATATTTATAACATGCTCATTTGTTCTATTCATAGAGAAAAATTCAGTTAACATAGTTTTTTTTTATCATTGGATTATTTAAGATTCTATTCTCGCTTTCAGTGCTTTAAAAAGACACAAATTGTTGTCCTTCTAAATATAATTGAAGATGATACACAACTGGAATCATTTCACTAGTAGGAATAACAAATAAACGTCAGGCCGCTTCGGGTGGTGAAACCCATATTGCAAATCGATATTTTTTTTATTTCGTCTATTTCAGCATTATCATGTAGAATATGCAATTTTATCATGTCCTTTCCAAATATATTTGTAAATATATTTCACAACTTTAATATCAGAACAAATTTCAACATTTAAATGAAAATCAAATTTACAAAGAAAGTATGGGTTGTATGGGACAATCCACGAATTGTCCATATGTTGCTTTCTTTTGTATACAGTTTTTTCAGTATTACATCTCTTATAAAGTGGATATGAATTCTTTCCTTTTGATGTTTGTTCAACAAAGTTTTTTGGATATTGAAATTTATAAAAGCCCTTTTTTCCATACATGAATTTGTAGGATTTATATCACCACGTGGACCATGCACAATATGTTGAAGGACATACGAATAAAGATATTGTTCATTAGAATTAGGTAATTCAACACAAACAAATTTATCATAGGATCCAGGTGTCAACAATATATATTCATTAGTAAGAATTATAAGAAAATGAGCATGTGGAAGACCCCATTTTTGAAATTCTATAATGTACATAAAAGCCGCAACTTTTCCAAATATGTGTCTTTTTAAAACATCTACTTTTAGTTCTTCTACTTTGGCTTTGAATACGTGAAACACTAAATCAAGTCTGTTTTGAGTTTCGTCGATCGATAACATATGTTGTATTATTCCTGGCCAAGATAAATTACATGTCATAGTCACAAAAAGATCAGGTTTTCCTAAGTGTTGTACTAAGGCGATAGCTTCCATATATCGACGTCGCATATCTCATGGTCCACCTGTGAAAGTAACGGGGTGGAATATTTTTTTACCAATTTTGGAAGCTTCTATTTCACCAACTCACAAAAAATCGATAATTCCTTGTAATATATCTATTCAAAATAAGTCTTGGTTAAGTGAGAAAAAAATCTAATCTTTCTGTTTCAAGTTTTATAAAAACACCTACTATAAATTGTTGAAATAATCTACCACAATGTAATACTTCATTTTCATCATCTTCTCTTATCTGAATTTTGTAACAGTAGTTTCACGACAAGAAGCCATATCTCTTTTTCGTTTTCCTTTATTAAAGACTTGAGCCTCCATATGAAGAACTCCATCAATAGAGCATATATTATTTACAGTTGGTAGTTCTTCATGTTCACAGTAAGATTGATTTGGTCGAATAAGTCTTTTTATACCACAATGCAATTCATTTAGACCATATGAAAATAGTAACAGATACTATAAAGAATCATAACAGCCATAATAATAATTTACTAAGTGAGTATTATTACTATGAGTGTATATACGAATATATGGCCCAAAAATAACTTCATTCGAATTATGGTCAACCCATATTCTAGCTACCTCATATGCATATGGTAAATTATAAACACGTTGATCTAAACTCGAATGGCATTTAAGTGTGAAACAAAAATCAGATATTGTTGGGATGTTCATTAAGGACTTCATAAAAATAGAATATGGGTTTTTTGACAATATATTCATAAGTTTCCTGACTGTTGATTCGCTAATATGTGCTCAATAAGATATTTTGTTAGCCAGTTCACTTTCATTATCATACAAGTAAAGTTGTAGGCTCTTTGGTTTTATAGTGGAGGAAAGTAAATCAGGTATAAAATGATACATTTGACTTTGCACTCGAAATGTATACATACCATCATATCTCTTAGCTAAAGCTTTGTCGTAGGTTACGCCAAGTGAAGTGAATGCAAACATATTATTATATGTTCTAAAGTAAGTTTGAAATCTCATAGATTCTTCAGTATTTACCATATATAAATCAGATAAGTCATCAGGCAGTTGGTACGAAACTAACTTTATCGAGCCATTACCACAACAAAAGTCAGGTGATTCATGCTGAAACCTTTTTGCCTTGCAAAATTTACAGTTGGGAACATCTTTTAAATACACATAAGTAGATCGATTATCATTATGTTTTCTATGGGTATTTTTGTTCAACACATGACATGTATGTTATAAGTATTGTTAAAACAGAGGATAGCCTAACATTCTAACAAAGTAATAGGAGAAATTAGTTTCGCATAAAATGAATACTAACCTTTCTTTGTAGCAACTTTAGGAGTAGCATTTTTTTGTTCCAGACATGTATTGGATGTTGAGTTCGAGATATAAATGACCTCAGGAGTGACATTTTGTTGCTCCCTACATGTGTTGAATTTAGAGCCTAAAATATAAATGAAACAATTTAGATGTATATTTAGGGGACAATGTAGCTAAAAACTTAAAAGGCAAAGATTGTAGGCTTATGTTGAAGTTATAATTTCATTGTAGGCATTTTCTGGATGGAATGTAATAAACAATATCCATTAGATTAATATGTAATTAGATCTTTCTAATTTGATATTAGTAAAAGTGAAGAAGCAATAATTTTTCATTCCAACCTTGGATGTTAATAGAAGGAGACTCTCTTATAGTAAGAGCAGTTTTCCTTGACAATAAAGGATCACATTAACACTTTACTCTTTCAATTGAGCTAGGGGGAGCATGTGAGTTGACTTTTCTTTGGTGCGTCTCTATAGTAACATAGCCTGCTTTTTATCGATTGTTATCTTCATATAAGTATCGCACCTTTTGAGTTTCATTTGATAATTTTATTCTTCTGTACGTGATAGTTTATTTGGTTGGTTGGAATACATTTCTTCACAAACTTTTTGCTGCAAAGTATTTGTATTTGAAATACTAAATTTGTTAAACAGTATAAGCACACAGTGAATTTGAACAATAATTTATAACATCACAACCAACAATACTAAAGTATATAAAAATTCAGATTCTTGTAGAACCCTCAGAACATGTCTATCGCACAGTTAAATACATTACAAATTTCCAAGTTAAAATATCAGATAGCACGCTTAAATAAATATATTAGTAACATGTATAGACGTTATAAAATTGTAATTGCATATGATATTGACATAAATTTAGTTTTGGAAAGAAAAGCATTACCTGGTAGTTAGGAGATTATACAATAACAGGAACACAAAGCTGGAACGAAAAGTTGCATTACATAGAAGGGGGAAACAAAAAAAAAACGATAACAAGCTATCAGTTACCAAAGATAAAATTCAAAGATATAGATTTTGTACAATGACAAGGAACAAAATCTTTTCATTCACTAATGTGAAAACATTAAACTTCTAGAGGCTATAAATAAAATTACAAAGATAATTGATCCCTTGTTATGCTTTTCTGATGGTCATATGTCAATCTGCTTTACTACAGTTAAATTCAGGTGAAACACAGATGCTATAGGCTCTGGCCTCATGCATCATATTGTTATACACACAGTTATTATCTTATTAAATTTTATCTGGGGGATAGCAAGATGATGCTCTAAAAAACTTTTTTTGTCTAAATTCATTGTTTAGGTTAGATTTGATATTTCTAGTCCTTTTTTCCCTTGTCTGATTATGCCTCATGTTGGCCTTCCATTTTATGCATGAACTTGTAGAATACAACTACCAAAAGAGATTTTAGTTAGATAGACAATATGATTTGCAATTCAGTAGTATTTATTAGTAGTAAATGTCAATTGAAAGGAAATCACTTCAATTGTTGGAGCAATTGGGACTGACATGGGAGTAGTTACAACACCACAAATGCATTGGATGGTTCGAGTATGAGGGTAAACAAAAGGCAAAATACACATATAGAAAATGTTCAGAATAATAATAACAATACTAATCCAAATTATTTATTACACTATAAAATAAGGTTGAAATTTTAAACCTGGAATTTGGTTATTTGGGACATGAAAATTTGATGTTTGCGTAATCAAGACACAACTTTCGATACAAGTGTCTATGATCGTACAATAGTTTAGTAACCCAACCAAGGGTTGGGATAATTCCCAAGAGAGTGGTTTTAAGAATTAATAGAAAAATAAAATTTAATTCTAACTAGTCATAGCTAAAGAAATTAACGATTAAAAATATTGTAAATTCAAAGGGGACACAAGAGTGTCAATTAACAATGGGGTGGGGTTTTGTCACTAGTAAGTAAAAACAACAAAATACAACAAAGGGTTTCTAAGTAATGAGAGAGAATCCTTGGGATGTGATGGGCATACGGGTTAAGCTAGATTATTGAGTACATGCTTTCGATAGAAGATTCATAGAATAATTGTGCCTAGGCTAGACTTTAAGGGGGATAAGCTCTCTCTCGAGCAACTTACCCCGTTTCAAATGCATTCCTCTCGAACACCCACTTGCCGCATGAAGACAGCCTACGCCTTAACCCACTCACTCTCTCGAGCTGAGTGTGGGACATGGGAGTAGGGTTCACTCTCTTGAGCTGAACCTCATGTCGACCCACTTACACTGGCCATCAATCTAGTGATCTTAGATTTACAACCTATCTCTCGAGCAAGCCGAAAACACATAAATAAACTTGTATTTGCAACTACAAATTCATTAAATTCATCCATAACCACTAAACAAAATCACATTTACACTACGAATAGACAATCAACAAGCAAGACCCAACAATTATCTTTAACCCATATTCGCTAAATCACACTCCAAGAATTGGGGTTTTTAGCCACACATGTATAAGAGATAGAAATTTATACCAAATTGAGTTTGCATTCAACTGGATATGAAGATTTAAGTTTTGATACAAGCCAAAATTGAAGAATCCAAGAGACCCATATCCAAATCCTGAAGATGAAACCCTTTGGAACTTCAAGTCTTCAAAACCCTCTCAAACTTAGAGCAAAAATATCAAAAAGTACTATTCTATAAGAAAATTATAATAATTGTTCGACTTTTAAAACTACAACTCTAACTAGTATTTATAGCTTTCACAGATTTGTGCTACAACAGATCATTCGGCGTCGTTAGTCGGAATCGTCGATCAACTCGGCAATTCGTCCTTTGGTGTAGTTCTTCACCGTCTTGCACCAGCCTTCAGCATCATCGTGCTCTGGGTCATTGGGTGACATGGTACTGCTTCGCGGAACTTCTCGGTGATGCGCCGCCTGCTCCCTTTTTCCGCCGACTTGATCCTTTCCTTCAGGGTTCAGCACACTGGAACAAAAGGTGAAGTAAGACCCTTTGGCGACTCGCCAAGTGGACTCGGCGATCCTCAGGCCTTCGTTTTTTTCAACTGTTTCATTCCTTTTTGCTACTAGAGTCCATGCTTTCCTTCAAACATCAAATACCTGAAACTTAAGGGTTTTCATCAGATATTGAGATAAAATAAGCATTTGAGGACACAATTTCTATTAAAATATAGCCTTAAATGAGTCCAATTTGTGGACTCATCAACACCCCCAACTTAAACTTTTGCTTGTCCTCAAGCGAACTCAAGTTCGGCCGTTCAAAAAGGGTGTCTCGAATAGTGCTACACAAGACTCAATCATGAATGCACACAACAAGACTCAATTTAGTTATGCAAAGATCAATTGTGTACTCAAAGATTCAAGTTGTGACTCACTATTACCAAAGATTCTCAAGCTCGCAATACTTGCTTCAAATGCAAGTTCAAGCTCAACAAAAGCCTTTGAATGCCCTCACACAAATGATGATTCCATTTTCACACGCAAAGGTTAAATCAATTTAAAGTTCAGGATTCAGATACAACACTCACACTCACAAATATGAACACAATACATGCTTTCATCCATAGGTTTGCCCATATTTTCCAATCAACATTTGTTTCGACTTTCTCAAGATCATAATGGTCTTAACAAGGCTTGTAACGGGGTTGAGTGTAAAGGTATGGTCATTTAGGCTGAGTGACTTTTATCCTCATGAAATGTGGTGCTCTCAACACTTCCTTTCTTTTTCCTTCATCATTTTCATTAGTGCATCATAGGTCATCCTATTATTCATTTCCCATGGATTGTTCGAAACCCTATTTCTTTGGTACTTTATTCCACAATTTTTTTTCATTCTTTTTCTTATAGAGGGGTTCCATCTTTCTTAAAACCATGGGTAAGAGGAGACTTTCCTTGCACTTCTTGACTTGCTCTATCTTTTCACCACAACCCCTACTTAGGCTTTTGGCCTAAGTTGGATATTCAACTAACCACAATTTAAGAGGATTATAGGTAATAGATTAATAAAGGTCTAGTTTTCATCAAGTTTCTTCCAAAGAAGGGTAAGGCTCAAAGGGTGTTCAAGAGAGAATCACACACTCACAAGGTAAGTCACAAAAGAGGTATATGTTAAATTGGTTCACACTCTTGGAAGTTGCCTAAGATCATATCAAGAGAAAGTCTTACTTAGTCAACCGGACCAATAGGGAAAATTCTAGGTGTTGTCATGCATGGTTCCAGGTAAGCTTATCACATAAGGCATCGACACTTAAGTCTAACAAGACTCCACACTTTTGCTAGTGTGCAACGGTCATCACAAAAGAATCGATTTGATAAATGGCTAATCACAACGAGATGCAAAAAAAGAGTTCACATATTGTCTATACAACTTCAGTTGGCCTCATCGTAGCCGCGCATTCATGTTCGTTCGACTGTAAGCACTATTCAAGTCATCGGTATTGATCGGGACCGGCACTTAAATTTTGCAAAAGAACAGTCACATTCATCACACAAGAGGTGGCAAAAAAATTTGGACGGGGTCAAAATCATTTTGCAATTTAAATAAAAGGAGCCATAAGCTCAAGCATCCATAGAAAAGTAGTATTAACACAATTTTAAAATAGAACGGCCCAAATATATACACAAAACACGAACAAAAATAGCACACAAAAGGTGTGGGCCTCACCCCACCACAAACAAAAACAATTTGTCCTCAAATGCAAATAACATAGAATCTGAAAGGTAAAATGAAGAAAGACAGAGAGGGAGGAAAAGAGGGGATCCTGGCGACTCAGTCGCTCCATCTGCCTGGGCATCAGTGCCTGATGTATCATTTTGAATCTGGGAGTAAGTGCTTGGGGTCATGTTTGAGGTTCGGGCATCAAGAACCGGCGCTATTTCTGATGCATCGACCCTGTTAGGTCTATTAGGAGTGACCTACTGCAAATTTGCCCAATGGGCATGTACAGCGACATAGAATTCCCTAGTCCATGAAGGTATTTTATGGTTTCTTGGAATTTTTTAAATAGGTATCCGACCAGAAGATGCATAGACCTCTTTGACTCTCTTGCCCTTTCCCTTATCTTTCTCCCCACTAGACGTGGGTGGTGTAGTAGCCTTGCCTTTGGATATAGTGGGCTCCTCATTCATCGTCTTCCTTTCAGTCTTCTCTTGGGCTGGTAGAATTCTCTCGGTTGCTTTGGTTTCGCCATACCTACAAATCCTCAAGAAGAATCAAAGAGATTGGCTCTAAAGGTCAGGTAAGTCAGCCAAAAGTTGAAATGCATGCAAGATCAAAGGGGCAAACAAAGGGTGATCAAGAATACTTTCGGCGAGTCGCCGAGTACTTTTGGCGATCTCAGGCTTCTCGCCGAAAGTTACAGCATTAAACATCAAATTCCACAAGAAATTAAATTGAGATGAGAGCGTCCGGCGAACTGCCAAGTAGTTCGGCGGGCTAGATCTAGCTTGCCAAACAGCCTAATGCGCCTATTCTCAACCCACCTTCTCGAATTCAACCCCTTAACCCCCAAAAACAAAGTCAACACATGCACTAGTGAGATTTAACTCAGATCCATAACATCCAAACACAATCCCACAAAATATACTTCTGCTAAAAGCACAAACAAACGGGGTCTCAACACCTATAAATAAATTGAGTCATATTTAGAGACTAATACAGGCACACACAAGAACAAGATACGGATATTGCAAATGAGTACAAATTCTATAAAATAGTTTCGAGTGTCAGGCAACCAACCTTTTATGCTGATAACGGTAAGACTAAAATGCAAAGCAGCAAAGAAATTCAACTCCGAGCACAAATCAACTAACTGAAATACTAGTAAGATGTGAAAATAAGAGAAATACTACTTTGGTGTGGGTTTGTGAAGTTTAAAAGCGAGGAAAACTGAAGAATTTGGACTCTTAAGACATGTGGCCTTCATAAACTGTCTAGTTCACGTCCACTCGGTGACATTAGTCGCACTGGCCAATCCATTCGGTGACACACCGAATGGTCATTTGACTCGTCGAGTTTTACAGGACCGTAAGTCAACGAGAGGGTCCAAACGGTGATCTTAATCGTGGTCACCGACCTGGTTGGCAACACGCCCAACTGATTCTCAAACTCGCCGAGTTTTATAGGCTCCAATTTATAAATGTGTTGAGCCAAACGGCGGGTCAAGTCGGGTACGCTGACCTCTTCGGTGATCCGCCGACTGACCATTTTGATGTCAATCTGCATTTTCCAAACACTTTCCACACTTAAACATGTACAACCAACACACCATTATTTATAAAAGCAAAAGAAAACAATAAATGGATTTGGGTTGCCTCCCAAACAGCGCCTTAGTTAACATCGTGGCACAACGCGAGTCACCATTTAAGCATCAAAGTTGGGGTTATCCATATCATCACTAGGCAACCCCCTATTTTTTTGTGAATGAAGTTAAGGCAACGCATGACTCATAAGGTTCTCGAGCAGCTGAACAGCTTTGGAATGAGACCAAATCATTCGCTTCATCCCTTCAATGTCTTCTTTCAATTCTTCAAGCTCTCTATCTTGCTTAGTTGCCTTGTGGCGAATGGTTGATAGAATTCCCTCAATGCGTTTAACTTCATTGTCCTCAAGATTTCTTCGCTCCTGAGGAGGGAAATATGTATCCTTTCTCTTGCACTGAGTCTCGATCTTTACCATCTTTTTGGCCAACTCATCCATTTGAGTCATCAATGTGGTCATCATGAAGTTCTTTTCTGCTTCTTGGTTCATTTTAGTCATGTTGTCAAGCAGTTGGACTGCCATTGCATAGGACTGCTTTGCAATATCACCCGATATAAGTTGGTTGACCAACCTCTTATTTCCGGGGTCAAGACCTCTGTAGAAGCAGTCAAGAAGGATTATGTCGGGAATGTCATTAATTGGGCATTGAGTGATCAGTTATTTAAACCTTGCCCATGACTTGTGGACCCTTTCTCCCTCCAATTTCTTGAAGGTTAGGATTCTATCCTGAATTATCATTACCTCTAATGGAGGAAATTCCATTATCTCGCAAGTGTTGGTTGATATATTCACCTCCTCTGCTTTTGAAGCACAAATCAGCAAAACAAAGCTAAAAACAAAGTTGGTAAAACTACAACTAAGAAGAATAAAAATTTTACTAATATAAAAATTCTCAATTAACACCACTCCCCGGAAGTGGCTCCATTTTGATGTTTGCGTAATCAAGACACAACTTTTGATGCAAGTGTCTACGATCGTACAATAGTTTAGAAACCCAACCAAGGGTTGGGATCGTTCTAAAGAGAGTGGTTTTGAGAATTAATAGAAAATAAAATTTAATTCTAACTAGTTGTAGCTAAAGACATTAACGATTAAAAACATTGTAAATTAAAAGGGGACACAAGAGTGACAATTAACAATGGGGTGGGGTTTTGTCACTAGTAAGTAAAAACAACAAAATCAACAAGGGTTTCTAAGTAATGAGAGAGAATCCTTGGGATGTGACGGAAATACGGGTTAAGCTAGATTATTGGGTACATGCTTTTGATAGAAAATTCATAGAATAATTTTGACTAGGCTAGACTTTAAGGAGAATAAGCTCTCTCTCGAACAACTTACCCCGTTTCAAATGCGTTTCCTCTCGGACACCCACTTGCCGCATGAAGAGCAGCCTACGCCTTAACCCACTCACTCTTTCGAGCTAAGTGTGTGGACATGGGACTAGGGTTCACTCTCTCGAGCTGAACCTCATGTCGACCCACTCACACAAGCCATCAATCTAGTGGTCTTAGTTTTACAACCTCTCTCTCGAGCAAGCCGAAAACACATAAATAAACTTGTATTTGCAACTACAAATTCATTAAATTCATCCACAACCACTAAACGAAATCAGATTTACACTACGAATAGGCTATCAGCAAGCACGACCCAACAATTATGTTAACCCATATTCGCTAAATCACACCTCTAGAATTGGGGTTTTTAGCCACACATGTATAAGAGATAGAAATGTATACCAAATTGAGCCTGCATTCAACTAGGTATGAAGATTAACGTCTTGATACAGGCCAAAATTGATGAATCCAAGATACCCAAATCCAAATCTTGAAGATGAAACCCTTTGGGACTTCAAGTCTTCAAAACCCTCTCAAACTTAGAGCAAAAATATCAAAAAGTACTATTCTATATGATAATTATAATAATTGTTACACTATTAAAACTACAACTCTAACTAGTATTTATAGCTTTCACAGATTTGTGCTGCAACGGATCATTCGGCGTCGTTAGTCGGAATCGCCGATCAACTCGTCAATTCGCCCTTTGGTGTAGTTCATCGTCGTCTTGCACCAGCCTTCAGCATCATCGTGCTCTGGGTCATTGGGCGACATGGTACTGCTTTGCAGAACTTCTCGGCGATGCTCCGCCTTCTCCCTTTTTCCGCTGACTTGATCCTTTCCTTCAGGGCTCAGCACACTGGAACAAAAGGCGAAGTAAGACCCTTCGGCAACTCGCCAAGTGGACTCGGCGATCCCCAGGCCTTCATTTCTTCATTATTTTCAGCCTTTTCGTTCCTTTTTGCGACGTAGTGTCCATGCTTTCCTTCAAACATCAAATACCTAAAACTTAAGGGTTTTCATCAGATATTGAGATATAATAAGAATTTGAGGACACAATTTCTATTAAAATATATCCCTAAATGAGTCCAATTTGTGGACTCATCAAAATTCTTGATTGATCATGAAGTATTTTGGGGCTGGGTTAATTATTATTTGTTTTTTTATTTTTGTTAGATTTGTTGAGCCTAATAAAGGTCAAATTCCAGCTACAGTTGATGGCCCCACGAAAAACTCTTATCGATACAACTAAATAGTAAATTCTTAATACTGAGTATGTGAAAAAACTCTCATCCATACCACTAATTTGTAAGATTAGAATACATATCGTGTGAAAAACTCTAATCGATGCCACTAAACTCTAATTCAAGCATACCTATTATGCGAAAGACTCTCATCGATACCATTAATTTGTAATATGAGAACACCTATTGCATGAAAGACTCTATCGATACTGCTAAATTCTAAACTGATGAATGGCAATACCTACTGGATCAAAGTTTTAAGGATATGTTGTAGATTTAGTAGACTCTGATCCTATAGGTTAAAGGGTGGTTAAAGGATTTGAACCTGAGCAGATATATGTTCCTCTTTCTACCTATGACTCTGTTTTGATTTCTTGGATTACTTTTTTAGTTTGAATTTTTAATTTCAAATCTTGTTGTAGATCCATAGTAGTTGTTGTTGTGTTATTCTTATAGTTTGTTGTTCTTCTACTTCCACCGTTGGCTTTTGGATGCCACTAAATTGTAATCTAAGAACACCTATTATGTGAAAGACTCTCATCGATAGCACTAATCTGTAACATATGAACCATTAAATTGTAAACTCACAAATCACAATACCTGATCCTACAGTCCAAAGGACTGCTAAAGGATTTAAACCTGGGAAGATTTCTGTTTTACTTTATTCTACATATCACTTTGTTCCCCTTGGTTGAAAGAGTAGACAAAACATATGTATTTACTAAACTCAACAAAACAAGCTTCTATTTATAAACTAAGCTAGACTTTCAAAGTATGACTCGTTTTTTAAGTTAACAAAGTTACTAATCATTTCTGTTATTAATTTATTTTTCTAATTAAGTTTTTAAATTGAACCTACTACAAACTTGTAACATCCTGCCTTAGAAAGAGATAAATTTAGAAAGAACTAATTTGGAAAGAGGCAAATTTGAAATTTTACAAGTTATGCTTAAGTTATGAGTTTTGGGTCAACCTCAAAGGACCATAACTTTTAGTACAGGATGAGTTAGGTGGCCTATAAAATTTCAAATGAAATGTCTTTCAATCCTCTTTCCAAAGCCACCAAGTTTGCTAGGTTTCGAGTTTCGATGAGGGAGATATGCCCATTTGAAGTTAGCATGTCCAGTTAAGGAAAGTTACCCGAATTAATGAGGGGTATTTTGGTCGTTTCCTTACCCCATCAGATTAAAATGAGTTTTATAATATTTTGGGGTTAAATTTGATTTGAGTCAGTTTTACAAATCCCAAATACTCTTAGGGTTTTGAGAAGAGGAAAAGAAGAAGAAAGAGGAAAGGTTCAAGGCATTCGTCAAGATTTGTGAGCTTTTTCGAGGGATTACTAATGAGTCCGAGATTTCGACTCATTTAGAGCTTTGTTTTGATAGTATAAGTGTCCTCAAATGCCTATTTTATGCTCTAAACTGATGTTAAAGTGTTGATTTGCAGCTATGAAAGCTAAGGAGCAAGGCAAGGACATTACCGGGCAAAAAGGAACAAACAAGCTGAAGAAGTGAAGAAAGTGATCTCGGTGATCGTCAAGACCACTCGGCAAACCACCGAGTGGATCTTTAGCTCGCCTAAAGTTCCAGTGTGCCAGCCCTGGAGAAGAACCAACTTGGCGACATTAATGGGCATTAGGTGAATCGCCAAATGACTCCGCGATGGCAATCTTGATCGCCCAAAGTTACAGGCCCTGGAGGATGATGGCCAATGCAAATTGGCGATGGAAGGGAGCTAAGGGCAGATCGCCGACCAGGTTAGCGAGGCTCGACTTACTTCGCCCAATGGCCTTTCAGGCCAAAAAATGGACAACTATGAATTGAAATTTTAAATGCAGAGAAAGGAGTTCTGAACCCCAAATTTGAGAGTGAGTTTTCTATTAGTTTTTTAGTTTCCATTATAGACTTTGAGTATTTCTAAGCTTAACTTTTAGGATTTGCAAGTGGGTTGTTGAACTTAATCAATTTCGAGCATCATAAAGGCTTGGAGACTTTTACCCAGCTAATGGCTAACCTAGTTGGTAATTGTTTTTATCTTTTTATGATGCTTAGCTTAAACCCCAAATTATTGGGGTGTGATCATGTTATTATGGGTTGAATTGGCTTATGGGTATTGTTATGTAATGATTTAAATGCTTAATTGAAGTGGGTTTAGTCATTAGCTGTGTTTTAATCTATGAATTGTAGTTGCAAATGCAATTCTAACTTAGAGTTCTGGGCTTGCTTGAGAAAGAGGTTTTAGAACCAAATTTTTCGATTAATGATTGTAGTTGTTGGGTTGACATGGGTTCAGCTCGAGAGAGTGAATCCTAAACTCGATTCTACCTATCTAGCTCGAGAGAGTAGATGAATTAAGGTTTTGGGATGTTCTTATTTATAAGCTTGTTGAGCTTTGAGAGAACTCACTCGAATCGTAGTAGTTATTCGAGAGAAAGTTATTACACTTATAGTCTAGCTTACCCACTGAGGTTTAGCAATTCGTTAGTAATTTTAATTACTGATATAATGAAATTATCCTATAATCGATCACATCTCGTGAATTCCTCTCTATATTATTGTTTTCTCTGTTTTGTTTGTGTTTTAGCTGATAATTATCAATCCAAACCCCCCCATCTGACATTCGTTGTCAACCCTTTGACTTGTTTGTATGTTTTCGATAATTTCTATTCCATTAACCGCTTAGACCATAGTTGTACTTCATAACAGAATTGGAACATGTACCGCTCCCTGTGGGTTCGACCCCAACTCTTCGTTGATTTTTTACTAGTTAACGATCGTCTACACCTAGAATTGATGAGGTGTATTGAGCGTTAATCAAAAAATTGTGTCGCTGCCGAGGAGTGGTGTTGTTTAGAATTCTATTATTAAAGTTGAATTGTGATCTTTTTATGTTATAGTTGAATCGACTCACTTTGTTGGTTGTGTTTGTGTTTGAACAGATGAAGAAATGAGCGTGAACGGAAGCAATGGTAGCATAATTGGCCACCAAGACGATATAGGAAACTTGAACGATGTTAATGACCCTATCCAATTGGGTGATGTTGGGGATATACGTCTACCTCCTGCTGAAGGGAACGTTGTTTTTCATGTCACTAGCACAATGCTACAGCTCTTACAAATGAAAGGATTGTTGGGAGGGCTGGCTCAAAAGGATCCCCATGAGCACATTCGGAATTTCATCGAAGTTTGTGGACCATTCTCGTTCAAGAATACCTCTCAAGAATCGGTCCGTCTTCAATTATTTCCATTTTCTTTGATGGGAGAAGCCACCAAGTGGCTAACTGATCTCCCAAGGAACTCCATTACCACTTGGGATAAGATTACTGTAGCTTTCTATGTGAGGTACTTTCCCCATAAAAAATGATGACGTTGAGAGATAGTATTCAAGGTTTTAAATGGTTGGAAGGTGAACCAATCCATGAGACGTGGGTGAGGTTTCAGAAGTTGGTACTTCAATGTTTGACTCATGGACCTCCCAACAACGTCTTGTTGCAATACTTTTATAGGAGTCTTGACTCGGTAAATAAATGAGTGGCTGATCAACTTGTTACCGGAGGTATAATGCAGCATACTTATGAGGTTGAATCTCAACTCCTTGATGGTATGACCAAGATCAATCAAGCATGGTACACTCGTGAAAACCAATTGTCTCCTCTCAATTTTAGGATGAAAAAAGAGCAGATCGAGAAAGATCAAGAGAGAGACCAAAATATGGCCAAAATGATGACCCATCTGGACTTATTATCGGGTAGTGGGTTGAAGAGTGTGAATGTTGTGGGTATTGGTGGAGCAAATCCCAATGAGGCACAATTTGAGGCGTTGTACAATGAGGAAGTGAACTTCCTTGCAAATCAAGAAGGAGGTTTTCGTTCAAACTACCCAAGGCCGGATGGAAATCTGGGTTGGAATAGAGATGAGGGATGGAGAGATCGTGATAGAGATTGGCGTGACCGTAACGCTACTGAGAAGAAAAGAGAGGGTGACAAGGACAGATACGTCCCACCCCATGAGCGTCAAAAGCCCAAGGAACCAGAAAATGTTCGCACAGAAGACATACTCTCACGTATTCTCAATAAGGTAGAAAGGCCGGACAAAGTTTTGAAATAAATTAAACAAGACATCTCTACACTTAATCAGACGGTCACCTCCCATTCAGTGTCAATCAAGCAATTGGAAACATAAATGGTTCAAATTTCATCTCATTTGAAACCAAGGCCGAAATGGGCCCTACCAAGTGATACCTTGGCCAACCCGAAGAATGATCCTTGAAAGCTATCTACGTCGTGCCAAAACGTTAAATAAGGCGCTTCTTGGGAAGCAACCCAAGTTTTTGATGCTTTTAAATTTTGCTTTTGAATAATCAGTGTTGATTTTGCAGGTTGAAAAGTTAAAATATTGGAAAATGGGAAATAGGCAAGCTAAAAGTCCAATCGGCGACTCACCGAACAGGTCGGCGAGCCCAATTTGGACCACCATTGGAACCATCTGGTATGCTGGAGGTTCTTTAAAACTCGGCGGGCAAAAGTAACACTCAGTGCATCGCTGGATGGTACGGCGGGCGCGACTTCCTTCACCGAATGGCGCGCGAACTGAAGAGTTTTAAAAGGGTCAAACGGTTTTAAATTCAAAAATCCTTCACTCTATTACTTTTTCAACTCCTGTACTCTGACCTCGATATTAGATTATTTGTGCTTTAGTACTTTTACTCTCATTTTACTTGGGATCTTTTCTCGGGATTAACTTTAGAATTACTTTGCCGCCTAGCATTACAAAACAATTCGGCATAAAAGGTTCGTTTTCTGAACCCCAAACTTAATTGTTGGGTGAAATCAAATGATTGTGTTAAATTGTTGTTGAATACCATTGGGTCATGTAGTGTGATCATCGATTGATTGTTGGTTTTCCCGTAGTTAAATGAATTTGTGCTTAAAATATCATAAATGGCTAATTCCCGTGTCAAAAATTGATTAAATTGTTGGGTTGCATTGACTAGTTGTTGGTTCTAGTGGAGTGAAGTCTGAGTAACCCCGGATTGTGCTAACTGTCATATTTTTCCCAATGATGGAGCAGTTGACGTAATTCTTAATTGCAAAAGATGTCAATTGGCCAATTTTGGCCAAATCGAGGGAAGTCTCAGTACCCCAAGGGGATGGGTGGTATGGGTCTTGCTTTAATTTCATAATGTAAGTGTTTGATTTTTATTTCATCGGATGCGGGCTTGATTTTGAAGAATGGGGTAAAAAAGTGACACGAAGGGCTTTTCGGCGAGCTAGGTCGAGCTCGCCGAGTGGTTCGGTGGTTCACCTAAGTCCCCCTAGATCTCCCTTTACTTCTCTATTTGGAGGGTTTGAGTGTTGTAACTTTCGGTGATATGCATGTTTATGAGTCCACAAATTGGACTCATTTAGGGCTTTATTTTAATAGAAATAGTGTCCTTGAATGTTTGTTTTATCTCAATACCTGATTAAAAAGTTGAAGTTTCAGGTATTTGAAGTTTTAGTGGAAGCATGGACACTTAGGCGCAAAACAGAGCAAATAAGGATGAAAAGAACAAGAAATTGAAACCTGCGGATCGTCGAGTTCAACTTGGCGAGTCGCCGAAACGACATGAACCGCCCTTCGTTCCAGTATGCGAAGCCTTGAAGGAAGTGGATCAAAAGGCGAGGAAAGAAGCAGACGGCGAGTCGCCGATTAGTTCCGCGAAGCAGCACTGTACCGCCCAATGATCCATAATGCGAGGATGCTAAAGGCAAGACACTGAAGCTGACCAAAAGGCAGATCAACAAGTTCATCAGCGATCTCGGCTAATGTCGCCGAACAATCCTCTGCAGCACAATCTGTGAAAACTATAAATACTAGTTAGAATTGTAGTCTTAAGTGGGGAACATTTTTAGAGTAAAAATTATTATTAGTTTATAGTATTTTTCTGTATTTTTCTCTCAAGCTTGGAGAGGGTTTTGTGGAGACTTGAAGAAAGGAGTTCTTCTTCCCCATGTTGGAAGTAGGTCTTCTCTATTCACTTTCCTTTGCTTAATTCAAGGTTTAATTTCTTATACCCAGTTGATTTCATTATCATGTTAGGTATAATTTCTTATTTCTTGATGTGTGGCTAAAAACCCCATTCTTGGGGTGTGATTTAGCAAATATGGGTTTGATATTCTTGTTGGGTCTTGCTTGTTGATAGGTTATATGTATGTTAATGGTGATTTGACCTAGTGGTTGTGTTTTAATCTAAAGGGTTTGTAGTTGCAAATACAAAGCCACCCATGTGTTTTCGGCTTGCCTGAGAGAGAGGTCGCGAAACCAAAACCACTAGACTGATGGCCTAAGGAGTGGGTCAACATGAGGTTCAACCCGAGAGGCTGAGCCCTAGTCCCATATCCTAACACTCAGCTCGAGAGAGTGAGTGGGGTAAGGTGTAGGTTGGTCTTCATGCGGCAAATGGGTGTCCAAGAGTAATGCATTTGAAACGGGGTAAGTTGTCCGAGAGGGAACTTATTTCCATTTAAAGCTTAGCCTAGTCACTATTATCTTGCAAATTTCCTATTGAAAGCATGTACCCAGCAATTTATCTCAACTTGTATTGCGGTCACATCCCAAGAACCTTTCCCCATACTTGATTTTCTTGTTAATTTTGTTGTTTGAGTACTTGTTACAAAACCCCCTTTGATAGTTGACACTTTTGTGTTCACCTCTTTTAATTTACTATGTCTTTTATCGTCAAATGTCTTTAACTACGACTAACTTGAATGAAATTCTAATTGGTTATTAATTCTCAAAACCGCTCCCTTGGGACACGAACCCAATCCTCGGTTGGGTTACTATATTATTGACGATCGTAGATACTCATATCGTAGGATAGTGTCGTTGGTCATGATAAGCATCAACGAGTGTGAGCCAATTTGTCATATACCTCTTTTTGTGGCCTACCCGTGAGCGTGTGAAACTCTCTTGAACACCCCTTGAGCCTATCCTTCTTTGGAAGAAACTTGATGAAACTTCGACTTTTTTTCATCCACTACCTATAATCCTCTTGAAATGTGTTTAGTGAATAGCCAACTTAGGCCAAAAGTCTAAGTTGGGGTGTGGTGAAAAAGAAAAGGAAAAGTCAAAAAGTGCAAGAAAGTCTCCTGAACCTATTGTATTGCAAAACAAAATGGAAACCCTCCATATAAAAAAAAGAGAAAAAGAAAGAGAAAAGAAAAGAAAGAAAAAGAAAGTCGTGGAATAAAAGTGCAAAAGAAACTGGGTTTCCAAGCAATACATGGAGAACGAATAATAGGATGACTTATGAGCACTACAAGAAGAATTGAGAAAGGAACGGAAGAGGATGCCTTGAGCACATCACATCTCACGAGGATGAAAGTCACTTAGCCTAAATGACCATACTTGCAACGACCCTCAAAATGAACTAGGATAAAGTAGAGCCTCACATTAGTTTTATGCATTAATAATTTGTCAAAATAATGAAGAATAGCCTTTTTAAGTCAGTTTTAAAGAGTTTGGAAGTCAAAACGTCAAGGGACGACCACGACGTTCGGAAACTAGTCTTTTACGGGTTGGTGTGTTCTAGTATGTTGTTCATATTTTTATGTGTTGTTTGGAGTCTAAAATCAGTGGAGGTGACCCTAGTGTCTTAATAAATGTTTTTAGGGTCAAAAAGTTCGGATACGACGCCCCGGGGGACACCCAAAGGGTCCCCGAGAAGGACCCCAACCTTGGCCAAGCAAGCTGCCAAGGCAGCTTGAAGTTGTGCTTGGAGGGAGCATGTCCGCGTCGCGGACTAGCTCCACCAAGGGCCAAAAGCTTGGTCCGCATCGCGGACATGTCGTGGACTCTACTATCTCAAATTTAATTTCTAGTAAACTTGTGGGAATACCTCCGCGTCGCGAACTTGTTCCCCGACGAAATCTGCAAAAATAAAACTCAAGTTGGACTTGT
>NW_006239123.1:877593-878249 GCF_000226075.1 Solanum tuberosum
TCCTTGTCTCCTATGATTAAGTGTGGGTGTGTGGTTTAGAATCCCTAAGGGCTTTATATGTGAATTGCTCGTGATTTGGGGACATTGTGAATGTGTTGTGATGCCTTTAAGGGAAGAACAGTTAATATCAATGTTGTTGCTAATATGTCACTATGAGGACCAATATGCGCGCACACTCTACATGTATTATGAATATGATGTGGTATGGTGTCTATTGAAAAATGAACCCTTATATGCACCCTTACATCTTATTATGCATGCAAAGTGTATGATTAGCAAGGTATGAATATGTGTTGTATAAAGGTGTTTATGTGAAAGGCTTTCTCACATATGTACACACACATGAATGAATGAATAAGGTTTATTGCTAATCTAGTGAAAGTGAGTCTCTTGAAAGGTTTCCTCAATTGTACTCTAAACTAGACGATGTTATGAATATGGTATGATTATGTGAAAGGTCATTATCACATAATGTAGGTTCTATGATGAAAGGTCATTATCATCTTAGAAACCTTTGAGCTATATGATATGAGGGATTAAGTCCCTAAAGCCTATTTTATGAACTAATGTTAAATAAAGGCTTAAAGATGTTTAAAAACGGAGTTGGAGCTTAGCACCGAGTGAACATGAAAAATGAGAGTGGGGGCTTCACATTT
>NW_006239123.1:878976-883086 GCF_000226075.1 Solanum tuberosum
GCTCTGTGTGCTATTATGAATGGTGTCCATGTGTATGATGATGCATGTGGTTTATATTGTGCCTAATGTACTAAATGTTCTTGAAGTTTCTCTAAAATGGCCTGATGCATGGTTTCCAACTAAATGTCCTTTTAAGAGTACGTTTTGCATGGTTATCATACTTAGTGCATTCTTGTACTAACACCATTCTTCTTCATCTTTTTACACCAAGGGAAGGTGATGGTAACTAAAGGGTCTTTCCTAGAAGTGATGAGCTTGGCTTACTATTCCCAAGTTCGGGTGTGTCCTTAAAGATTCAAGGACCTGTATGTTAAAGAGTTTCCTTAAGTTCTATCTACTAGATAGTAGTTTCTTTTGTATTGTAAGGGTTGTGTCCCTCTTGTGTTGTAGTCATGTTTTAAGATGGCTACCTTGAGACGTAGTACTCCAATTTTTGTATTATAGGTTTAATGAGGTGACTTTTATATCTTGTGTTATATTAAGAAAAAGTTTTAAATTTTCCGCTATTTTTCTATAATAAATGCTATGACGAATGCTTAGGGCTTGTATAAGACCTTCGAGAGGTCGAATACGCCGGTAACGACTAGGGGGTGCTCTCGGGTCGTTACAATACCTTTACACTCAGCCCCATTATAAGCCTTATAAAGCCCTTTGTGATCTTGAGTAAGCCGAATCGAAAGTCAATTGGAAAATAAGGGCAAACCTATGGGTGAAAGCATGCATTGTGTTCCTCTTTTTGAGTGTGAGCGTTGTATCTGATTCCTGATCTTACATTGACTCATATCTGTGTGTGAATATGGAATCATTCTTTACGTGAGGGCATTTAGATACTTTTGTTGAACTTGAACTTGCACAAGTTGCAAGTATTGCGAGCATGAGAATCTTAGTAATGGTGTGTCACAATTTGAATCTTTGAGTACACAAGTGATCCTTGCATAAGTAAATTGAGCTTTGTTGTGTGCATTCATGATTTAGTCTTGTGTAGCACCATTTGAGGCACCCTATTTGAACTATTGAGCTTGAGTTTGCTCAGGACAAACAAAAGTTTAAGTTGGGGTGTTGATGAGTCCACAAATTGGACTCATTTAGGGCTTTATTTTAATAGAAATAGTGTCCTTGAATTCTTGTTTTATCTCAATACCTGATTAAAATGCTGAAGTTTCAGGTATTTAAAGTTTTAGTGGAAGCATGGACACTTAGGCGCAAAACGGAGCAAATAGGGCTGAAAAGAACAAGAAATGGAATCATGTGGATCGCCGAGTTCAAACTTGGCGAGTCACCGAAACGACATGAAACCGCCCTTCGTTCCAAATACGCGAAAGCCTTGAAGGAAGTGGATCAAAAGGCGAGGAAAGAAATAGTCGGCGAGTCGCCAATTAGTTCCGCGAAGCAGCACTGTACTGCCCAATGATCCAGAATGCGAGGATGCTAAAGGCAAGACACTGAAGGCGATGAGCTGAACAAAAGGCGGATCGCCGAGTTCATCGGCAATCTAGACTAATGTCGCCGAACAATCCTCCACAGTACAATCTGTGAAAACTATAAATACTAGTTAGAATTATAGTCTTAAGTGGGGAACATTTTTAGAGTAAAAATTATTATTAGTCTATAGTATTTTTCTGTATTTTTCTCTCAAGCTTGGAGAGGGCTTTGTGGAGACTTGAAGAAAGGAATTATTTTTCCCCAAGTTGGAAGTGGGTCTTCTCTATTCACTTTTCTTTGCTTAATTCAAGGTTTAATTTCTTATACCCAGTTGATTTCATTATCATGCTAGGTATAATTTCTTATTTCTTGATGTGTGGCTAAAATCTCCATTCTTGGGGTGTGATTTAGCAAATATGGGTTGATATTCTTGTTGGGTCTTGCTTGTTGATAGGTTAGATGTATGTTAATGGGTGATTTTCACCTACTGGTTGTGGTTTAATCTAAAGGGTTTGTAGTTGCAAATACAAAGTCACCCATGTGTTTTCGGCTTGGCCGAGAGGAAGATCGCGAAACCAAAACCACTAGACTGATGGCCTTAGGAGTGGGTCGACATGAGGTTCAATCCAAGAGGGTGAGCCCTAGTCCCATATCCTAACACTCAGCTCGAGAAAGTGAGTGGGGTAAGGCGTAGGCTGGTCTTCATGTGGCAAATGGGTGTGTAAGAGTAACGGATTTGAAACGGGGTAAGTTGCCCGAGAGGGAACTTATTTCCATTTAAAGCTTAGCCTAGTCACTATTATCTTGCAAATTTCCTATTGAAAGCATGTACCCAGCAATTTATCTCAACTTGTATTGCGGTCACATCCCAAGAACCTTTCTCTATACTTGATTTTCTGTTATTTGTTGTTTGAGTACTTGTTACAAAACCCCCTTTGATATTTGACACTTTTGTGTCACCTCTTTTAAATTTACTATGTCTTTTATCGCAAATGTCTTTAACTATGACTAACTTGAATGAAATTCTAATTGGTTATTAATTCTCAAAACCGCTCCCTTGGGACACGACCCCAACCATTGGTTGGGTTACTATATTATTGACGATCGTAGAAACTCATATCGTAGGATAGTGTCGTTAGTCACGATAAGCATCTCATGTGCTCACCGAGTTCACTCAGCGACTCGATGAAAGTATCTTCTAATCACCCTTCTGCGTCCCTTTCCCCAAAAATTAATCTGTAACTTTCGGCGAGCTACTTCTAGTTCGTCGATTGGTGTCGGCGATCCGTCGAAAGGCCCTAGACATCGCTGACCAGCTTAGAATTTTAGCAATTTTTGCACTGGAACTTTCGGCGAGCCTTACTTGGCTCGCCAAAGTGGTTCGGCGAGTCTTCCTACAGTTAATTTTCTATGATTTTTTTTTACTTTTTCTAAGTTTTTCTACATTGTTTTGCAGGTATGGCTAGACCCAAAGTCGCCGGTCAAGACATGCAACCCCGAAAGCGGGCACGTGGAGTTAGTATCAATGAGGAAGCGGTTGCTTCCATAGCAAAGACTAAGAAACTACCAAACGGAGTTAAAGGCAAGGGCAAAGCGCTCGTGATTGTGACACCGATATAGGCTAGTTCAGACAGTGAGGGGTTCTACGAGAGACACCTCACTACCTCCGACAATAAAGGTGACTCACAGAACGCTTCTCAGGCTTCCATCTCTGAGCCTGAGGATGATCAATTATTACAGGCCAAGAGAGCAAAGCTACGCTCCAAATCAATGAACCATCCGTCTAGGATCCCAGTGCCTCCGATGCCTACCCCTCCAGTTTCAACTCCAGTGCCTCCTCCAGCTCAGACAATAGTGCAGGCACCACATGTATAGGGTCCTCCTCCCCGGTCACTCAACCAACTTATAATTTTATGCACCGGTACATTGATTTGGTCTAGAAGAAGACACTGGAGGACCTCAAGGGTTGCCTAGCACCCCTTATCTCCGATACCACCCCAAAATGGATAGAGGTCGGTGCACCCATAGAGAAGAAGGATCTTAATGTAGCAGTTAGGTACTGGTTCAGGTTTATCAGCAGCATAATCCCAGAACGAGTCCATCATCCGCCACCCGAAGGTTGCCTACCTAGGGTCTATCATTGATCGACAGAAACTTAATTTAGGATTGTTGATTGAGCAGGACATGGAAATGAGGGGCAAGCTGTAACGACCCTAAAAATGAAATAGGAAGAACTAGAGCCTCACATGTGTATTGAAGTTGGTAACTTGATTAAATAATGTAAATCGGCTTTTTGAGTTTAGTTCAAAGAGATTTGGGGTCCGTAGATGCTGCCAGTTTTTGACATTTTAATTTTTAGTTGGGGCTTTGGGAATTAATTAGTTATTAGATTAAGGGCTTAGGGGGTCGGTTAGGAGTTAATTAAATGACTTATATAAGGTTTTAAGTCTTTTAACAAGTCATTTACTCTCTTTTCCCAAAATCAAAATCCCAAAGTCTTACATCTCTCTATATTTCTCTCTAACTCAAAGAAGAAGATGAAGTGGGATCTAGGGTTGAGGATTTCATGGTGTTACTTCTTCAATTTTTGTGGGATTCATGAAGGTTAAGGTATAGGGATCCTTTATCCTTGATTCCTTTTCCATTCAAGGAGCCAAATCAAAGTGTTTTGAAAGCTCTTCAAAAACT
>NW_006239123.1:883819-884560 GCF_000226075.1 Solanum tuberosum
ACGAAATATGGGACGCAACATAGGGCAAGTTCTACCCAGATTTCGGAAATTAAAATCCTGTATGATCAGCTATAGTGTTTTGAATATATCTTTTTATACAAAATATATTTTGCGGTGATTCTTATTTATTTGCAACCTTTAGAGATGTACCTACATCTTTCATGAAGGTTATAAAGTTTAGTTTTGCCGTTTTCCTTTTCAAATCGAACTTGCGACTTGAGGTACCAGGCTGGACAGATTCACTGTTTTAGGAGCATAGTTGTATTTGTACATGCTAGGCTTACTTGTGATGATGATCCTATTTTACGTCAACTAACTAAGCTAATATAAGTTAAAGAAGTTATTTAATTATATTTTTAAGGTTGTATATACTCATGAACAAGTTGAGGACCTTGAAACGTTGGTTGGTCTATGGTCTGAACTCGCAAAGTTGTGTTGGACTGGTTCTTTGCTAAAGCACCGAGTTTGTGTATAAACTTGTACTTGCACTCTTTTAACTACGGAAACATTTGAAAGTTGATCTTGGTACCTTGGCTACCTCTTGTCACTTTGCATTATCATGTTGGTATCCTTTAAGACGTTAAAGACGCTCATGTAACTCGCCCACTTGTACGAACTGTTTGATCACTTGGCACTCTTGTTGGGACCTTGTCCTTCTTGTGGCTGTGACTTTGTCACTCTTGGCATGCCTCTTGATTCGGATCACTTGCCTTCTTGACTCTGGATTTTTAGTCCGTCTTA
>NW_006239123.1:886171-898546 GCF_000226075.1 Solanum tuberosum
AAGCCATTTTTAATATGGTTCTTGGTTCTCTTGATTATTGGGCTTTAACCATTTTTGATACCGGGCGTTGGGCCTTCTTGATACTTGTTTGTTCTTGGTGTGACGACATGATGTATTTATTGGGCGAGCCTTGTTATTGAATCTCTTGGAAATTTGTGCTATGAGCATTCTTGACACTTGGATCTTTAAATGTATAACTTGATAGAATGAGTTCCCTAAGTCTATATGGCCATAGTGTGAAGTCCCCTAAATGCATGAATGTGTCCTAAATGACTTTAAAGAAGAATGTTGACTTATTGTCTAAATGATTTGTTGAATGAATAGCTTATGTTAATGAAGTGAGTTACTTAGTATGTTACCTTGAAGCATGATGGTTCTTGTCTATAGTAGCCTTGAGGAACACTTAGGTGTGTATGAAGAGGTTGTATGGGCGGCCACTTCATGTCTCACTCAAGTGTGTCTTAGGGTAACTTTAGATAAGGGTTCTTGGATGATAAAATGAGTTACATAGGGAAAATGTTGAGTATGTCTATAATGTGGTTAATGTCTTATATGTTGGTTATGTTCTATAATATGTCTAATATGTCAATATTCATGAAGTTTTACTAAAATGGCATAGGGCATGACTTTCAACCAAATGTCCTTTTTAGCATGTTTTTGCATGATTTCCATACTTGGTACTTATTTATACTAACCCCTTTCTTTCCCTTTTGACTAAAGTGTAGGGATTTGGAGATGTTGATATTCCATGGTTGATGGATAGGTTTCTAAGATGTTTGAAGATGAAGACTTGGTGAGTCCTCATATATTCGAGGACAATAACCAACATGTTCATTTATGTCATGTAGTTTTGTTATAGTTTTGAGTGGGCTTAGTCCCATTGTTGTATTCAAGTATTAGATGGTTTTGAGACATCTTGGATAAAGTCTAGAAAGTTTTTCGCTTGCTTTTTATTTAAAAGATGTTCTTTCGATTGTAAAGGAAGCATTAAATTTCTCCTCTATATTTTTTTTTGTATCGTATTTTAATGAATGATCCATGAGGCTTGTATTTGACCTCTTCGAGGTCGAATACGCCGGTTACGACTAGAGGGTGCTCTCGGGTCGTGACACAAGTAGAGACGGACCTCGCTCCCGTTCCCGGTACTTATCACAGAGTTGTGTAGACGGGCCCGTGTTACTAGAGATGAGCAGAGATGTGTTGAGGGGATGTCGAGGTGACACCCACCTCTTCTACTGACATCCGACGTATAGAGGCCGAGTACATGCGGGATGAGGCTGACACGAGGAGGGCAGCATCAGTGGATACATCCCCGAAGGTTGACATTGTCATATTACCTACAGAGGAACTTATTCCTACTCAGGCCAGAGGGCCCTCATTTACTTATGGCTCCTCTCTTTTAGAGATTCTGAGTACTTCGAATGTACCCCCCTCCCTATAGATCTTCTGTTGCTTCTGCTTCTGCCTCCCGACCTCCTATCAATCAGGCGATGCTTTACAAGATGGTCCATTTAGCCCAATTTACCGATGTGCGTGCCTCCCGGGTAGATGTCGTTATTCCTGGGATGATAGAGAGGGATATTGATGCTTTCTTAGCCCCCATTAGGGCTGAGATGAGAGAGTATGGTGTCTAGATCAAAAGACATAAGTTAGCGTTAGATGCCCTTATTGTGAGGGTAGAGGAGTGTGAGAAGGGCCAGGTTGCCACTAATGTTATCACGGCCTTGAATGCCAACATTGTTGAGCTGCGTAGATATGTGGACGAGCTGAAGTCCACTGATTTGTCCATGTTCTTTTGCACGGTGCAGATCCCGGATGTCCAGAGCACAGATATTCCAGCTTGTTCCGATGTGCCTCTGTCTACTACCAGAGATGAGACGAGAGCAGATGATGTTGATGCTGAGACAGATGAAGAGAAGCTTGGTGAGTGGGAGGAGACAGTGTATGAGGATTTGGATGACTTAGAGGGTGCCATGTTCGATTGTAAAGGAAGCATTTGAGGACAATTGTGTTTGGGTGGGTGAGGTATTTCCATACCTACCTCTTTTAGGTTGTTTTGTGAATATTGGGTTAATTTTTATTGTGTTTTTGTGAATATTGGAGATTATTGGTTTATATATATCTTGGTTGTTGAATTGTGGTTGTTAAATTATGGCCCACTGTTTTGATATGAAAATGGTTTTGAACCAAGTTTTAAAAAATTTGCCACCTCTTTTGTGTGTGATTGTGGTTCTTCTTGTGCAAATTTGAGTGTCGGTTGTGGTCAATACCGATGACTTGAATAGTACTATTAATTGAACAAAATGCATGTGCAACTACGATAAGGCAAACTAAGTTACATATGCAATATATGAAATTTTAGCATCTCGTTGTGACTAGCCTGTTATTGAATGAGTATTTTGTGATGAACATTGCACGCTAGCTAGAAAGTGTGGAGTCTTTTTTTATAATTGTATCAATGCCTTGTGTGGTGAGGTTACCTTGAACATTGTGCTTGATGACACCTAAAATTTACTCCGTTGGTCCGATTGATTGAGTGAAGCAAGCAATTGAAATGATCTTAGGCAAGAATTTTCAAGAGTGAACCAACTTGACAATATACCTCTTTGTGGCCAACCTTGTGAGATGTGTGAACCTTACTTGGCACATTTTTAAGCCTATCCTTTTCTTGGAAGAAACCTGAAAAACTTTGACTTCTTTGTCCCATCACCTTTAACCTTCATAAAGTATTAGATCGTTTGGATAGCCAACTTAGGCCAATGGCCTAAGTTGGGAGTGTGGTGAAAAAGAAGGAAAGTGAAGAAGTGTCAAAAATTCTCCCTTTGATGGATTGTTGTGAAAAAGATTGAACCCCTCCATGTAAAAAAAAGGAAAGAAAAGAAAAATACTGAAAAAGAGAAAAAAATTGTGAAATAAAGTGTGTGAAAAGAGTAAAAGAAATGGGGTGTCCGGTGATTCATGTTTGGTTCAATAATGGGGTGGATTATGATCATGTTTGAATGTGAAAGAGAAGAAGAAAAAGTGATTTTTCAGGCCATACTTTATGAAGGTAGAAACCACTAAGCCTAAATGACCATACATTTACACTCTGCCCCGTTACAAGCCTTAAAAAAACCTTTGTGATCTTGAGTGAGCTGAAACGAATGTTGATTGGAAAATAAGGGCAAGCCTATGGGTGGTGTCATGCATGTGTTCATATTTGTGAGTGAGAGAGTTGTATGTGATTCCGGGACTTTAAATTGTTGAGGAAATTCTGTGAATATGGAATCATCTTTGTTGTGAGGGCATTTGAATACATATGTTGAGCTTGAACTTGCATTTGCAGCAAAGCATTGTGAACTTGAGTACAGTTGATTACGGTAAGTCACAATTTAAAACTTCGAGTGCACAATTGATCATTGTATTTTTAGTTTGAACCTTTTGTGTGCATTTATGTGGAGTCTTAAGTAGCACTATTTGTAGACATTGCTCTTGACTTTTACCTGAGGACAAGCAAAAGTTTAAGTTGGGGGTGTTGATGAGTCCAAGATTTCGACTCATTTAGGGTTTTGTTTTGATAGTATAAGTGTCCTCAAATGCCTATTTTATGCTCTAAACTGATGTGAAAGTGTTGATTTGCAGCTATGAAGGCTAAGGACCAAGGCAAGGACACTATCGGGAAAAAAGGAACTAACAAGCTGAAGAAGTGAAGAAAAGTGATCCTGGTGATCGCCAAGACCACTCGGCGAACCGTTGAGTGGCTCTCTAGCTTGCCCAAAGTTCCAGCGTGTCAGCCCTGGGGAAGAACTAACTTGGCGACACGAATAGGTAGTCGGCAAATCGCCGAACGACTCCGCGATGGCAATCTTGATAGCCCAAAGTTACAGACCATGTAGGACTGATGGCCAATGCAAATTGGCAATGGAAAGGGGTGAAGAGCGAATTGCCGACCAGGTTGGCAAGGCTCGACTTACTTCCCCCAATGGCCTTTCAGGCCAAAAATTGGACAACTATAAATTGAAATTTTAAATGCAGAGAAAGTAGTTCTGATCCCCAAGTTTGAGAGTTAGAGTTTTCTCTCAGTTTTTGAGTTTTCATTGGGGTGTTGATATGTCTGAGATTTGGACTCATTTAAGGCTTTGTTTTGATAGTTTAAGTGTCCTCAAATACCTATTTTATGCTCTAAACTGATGTTAAAGTGTTGATTTGCAGTTATCAAGGCTAAAGAGCAAGGCACGGACATTACCAGGCAAAAAGGAACTAAAGTGCTGAAGAAGTGAAGAAAATTGATCCTGATGATCGCCAAGACCACTCGGCAAACCGCCAAGTTACTCTTTAGCTCGCCCAAAGTTCCAGCGTGCCAGCCCTAGGGATGAACCAACTTGGCGACAGGAATGGGCAGTCGGCAAATCGCCGAACAACTCCGTGGTGGCAACCATGATCGCCCAAAGTTACAGGACTTGGAGAACTAATGACCAATGCAAAGAGGCGATAGAAGGGAGCAAAGGGCGGACCGCCGAACCACTCAGCGAGGCACGACTTATTTCGTTGATTGGACTTTCAGGACAAAAAGTGGGTAACTATAAATTGAAATTCAAAAGGAATTTTGAGGAGTTCCAAATTGAGATCTAAGTTCTGATCCCCAAGTTTTAGAGTTAGAATTTTCTCTTAGTTTTTCATTTCCTATTGTAGACTTTGAGGGTTTCTAAGCTTAATTTTGAGGATTTGCAAGTAGGTTTTGGACTGAATCACTTTGGAGCATTGTAAAGGCTTGGATACTCTTTCCCAGTTGATGGCTAATCTAGTTGGTAATTGTTTTTATCTTTTTATGAAGCTTAGCTAAAACCCCAATTCTTGGGGTGTAATAATGTGATTATGGACTGAATTAGCTTATGGATATTATTATTTACTGATTTTATCGCTTAATTAAAGTGGTTTTAATTGATAGCTGTGTTTTAATCTATGAATTGTAGTTGCAAATGCATATCTAGCTTAGAGTTTTAGGATTGCTTGAGAAAGAGGCTTTAGAACCAAGGTTATTGATTGATGATTGTAGTTATTGGGTTAATATGGGTTCAGCTTGAGAAAGTGAATCCTAAACTCGATTCTACCTATCTAGCTCGAGAGAGAGTAGATGTATTAAGGTTTTGGGTTGTTTATATTGATAAGTTTGTTGATGTTCGAGAGAAATCACTTGAATCGTAGTAATTGTTTGACAGAAAACGATTACACCTATAGTCTAGACTACCCACTGAAGTTTAGCAATTTATTAGTAATTTCAATTACCCATATAGTGAAATTAGCCTTTAATCGATCACATCTCAAGAATTCCTCTGTATATTGTTATTTCCTCTGTTTTTATTGTGTTGTAGCTGATAATTGTTAATCCAAACTTCCCCATCTGACATTCGTTGTCACCCTTTATACTTGTTTACATGTTTTCGATAATTTCTATTCCTATTACCGAATAGACCACTTTATAACTTCACAACTGAATTTAAACATGTACCACTCCATGTGGGTTCGACCCCAACTCTTCGTTGGGTTTTATACTATTTAACAATCCGCTAAACCTAGAATCGGATGAGGTGTATTTGAGACATTGATCAAAGTCATGTCTTTAATGTCCTAGCTATCGGTGTGAAGAGTGTCACATCTATAATTAGGAGGCTACGACATTTATGAACTATCTCACTTATTTCATACTCTTTTTGTGCGATAGAGTTTAACTCTATAAAATTTCTTTCTAATTCGTGCTTGCGTGTATCTTTCAGATCATGCCTCCACGAAGAGCTGTCCACGATCATCCAGCTAGGATAAATTTTGATCCTCAGGATCAAGAGGTCCCCAATGCACCTGAAGTGCAACCCCAAGGAAAGGTCACTAATGCTAAGTTCCGGGATGCTATCCGGATGTTGAGTCAAGTGGTTACCAACCAATCTGGGCAAGAAAGAGGGAATCGACAGGATGTGGCTGATACATCTAGAATCCATGAGTTCTTAAGGATGGATCCTCCATATTTCACCGGTTCAAGTGACTGAGGATACGGAAAACTTTATGGAGGAATTGCAAAAAGTGTTTCAGGTGATGCATGTGGTTGATGTTGAGCAAGTGGAACTAGTTACATACCAACTGAAGAGTGTTGCTAGAGTATGGTATGATCAACGGAAGAAGAGTAGAGCAAAGGGTGCACCGATTAAAAGCTGGGTTGTGTGCGAAGAGGCCTTCATGAGGTGTTTCTTTCCCGTGAACTAAGAGAGGCAAAGGTAAGGGAATTCCTCACTCTTAAGCAGAAATCTATGAGTGTACATGATTATAGCCTTAAGTTCACTCAACTTTTCCGTTATGCTCCGGATATGGTTGTTGATATGAGGAGTAGGATGTGTTTATTTGTGTCTGGGTTGTCTCGTCTGTCGAGCAAAGAGGGTAAGGCTGCAATGTTGATAGGGGATATGGACATAGCAAGGTTGATGATCCATGTGCAGCAGGTTGAAGAAGATAAGCTGAGAGATAGAGAAGAGTTTCAAAACAAGAAGGCCAAGACAACAGGAAATAAGTCCAGACAGCAGAAGAGTAATGCAAACCGGTTGTCTTTCTAACAAAAGCAAAATGGACCTGCTCTATCGTCTGCTAGTGCACCTGCACCAAGGAATAGAGGTGAGTTCACGAATCAAAATTCTCAGAACTTTAGAGCTAGACCTGCACAGTCTCAAGGTAGTGTGGCACAAGGAGGTAATGGGACTCCTGCATTTGCTAAGTGTAGTAGGAACCACCCATGACCGTGTCGTGATGGCTCCACTGGTTGCTTCAAGTAAAGTCAGAATGGTCACTTCATGAGAGAGTGCCCAAAGAACAGGCAAGGGGGTGCTAATGGGGGCAATAGAGCCCAATTTTCTTCAGTGGCTCCGCCAGAGAGAGTTGCACCTAGAGAAGCTACTTCAGGGACAGCAGAGGGGCAAACCATCTGTATGCTATCACTAGTTGCCAAGAGCAAGAGAATTCGCCAGATGTTGTCACTCGTATGATCAAAGTCTTTAATTTTGATGTATATGCATTGCTAGATCCAGATGCGAGTTCGTCTTTTTTTACTCCATACTTTGCTATGAATTTTGATAATCTTCATGAGAAACTTCTTAAGCCCTTCAGTGTTTCTACTCCTGTTGGTGAGTCTATTCTAGTTGAGAGAGTTTATCGTGATTGTGTCATTTTCGTCAATCACAAGGACACCATGGTTGACTTAGTCGAGTTAGACATGGTAGATTTTGATGTTATTCTAGGTATGGACTGGCTTCATGCTTGTTATGCCACAGTTGATTGTAGAACTCGAGTAGTTAAGTTCCAGTTTACAAATGAGCCAATTATTGAGTGGAGGAGTACTTCAGCAATGCCTAAGGGTCATTTTATTTCATACCTTAAGGCGATAAAGTTGGTTTCCAAGGGGTGTAACTATCACTTAGTCCGAGTTAATGACTCTAATAGTCAGTTCAAGTTGTGAGTGAGTTTCAAGAGGTCTTTCCAGATGATATTCCTGAAGTCCCTTCGGAGAGATAAATAGACTTCGGTGTAGATATCCTTCCTGATACTAGTCCTATCTCTATTTCTCCATATAGACTGGCTCCACCTGAGTTAAAAGAGTAGTTGAAAGATCTCATTGAAAAAGGCTTCATTCGACCAAGTGTCTCACCTTGGGGAACTCCAGTCTTATTTGTGAGGAAGAAAGATGGTTCTCTTAGAATGTATATAGATTAACGTCAGTTGAATAAGGTTACTATCAAGAATAAGTATCCTCTTCCGAGAATTGATGATCTTTTTTTATCAACTTTAGACAAGAATTGATGATCTATTTGATTAGCTTCAAGGTGCCACTTTCTTGTCTAAGATAGACTTGAGACTAATAGAGAGTGATATTTCAAAAATTGCATTCATGACCCACTATGGTCATTATGAGTTTCTAGTCATGTCTTTTGGTTTGACTAATGCTCCCGCAACGTTCATGGACCTTATGAACATAGTTATTAAGCCTTGTCTTGATAAGTTTGTTATTGTATTCATCGATGGCATTCTGATTTATTCAAGGAATGAGGAAGATCATGCTAGTCATCTCAGAGTAGTTCTTCAAACTCTCAAGGATAGAGAGTTGTATGCTAAATTCTCTAAGTGTGAATTTTAGCTTGAGTTTATGCCATTCTTAGGCCACACTGTTTCTGGCGAAGAAATTTGAGTTGACACTCAAAAGATTGAGGCAGTGCAGAATTGTCCTAGACCCACATCTCCAACTGATATTATAAGTTTCTTAGGATTGGCTGGTTATTATAGGAGGTTTGTCGAGGGGTTCTCATCTATTTCATCCCCATTGACTAAGTTGACTCAGCAGACAGTAAAGTTTCAATGGTCTGAAGCTTGTGAGAAAAGCTTTCAGGAGTTGAAAACTAGGTTGACTACTGCCTAGTGTTGAACTTACCAGAAGGTACACAAGGCTTTGTTGTGTATTGTGATGCATCCATAGTTGGACTGGGTTGTGTATTGATGCAAAATGGCAAGGTTATAGCTTATCCGTCCAGGCAGCTTAAGATTCACGAGAGGAATTACCCAACCCATTATCTAGAGTTACTTGTTGTAGTGTTCGCTTTGAAAATATGGCGTCACTATCTCTATGGTGTTCATGTCGATGTGTTCACCGATCATAAGAGTCTTCAGTATGTATTCAAATAGAAAGAGCTTAATCTCAGACAAAGAAGGTGGTTTACTCAAGGATTATGACATTAGTATTCTCTATCACCCAGGTAAGACTAATGTTGTTGCTGATGTTTTAAGCAGGTTATTTATATGTGGTATTTCCTATGTTAAGGAAAGCAAAAAAGAGTTATCCAAAGATGTGCACAGACTTGCATGATTAGGAGTCCGGTTATTGTATTACAATTAAGGTGGAGTGGTGGTGATGAATGGGACCAAGACTCTGTTTTGCTTGATTGAAGGCAAATGTTCATAAGCAAAAAGTGATGGCTTTTGAACAAAGGGGAGATGGTGTATTGAGGTATCAAGGTAAATTGTGTGTACCAAAAGTGGATGAACTTCAAAAGAGGATCATGGAGGAAGCTCATAGCTCTAGATACTTTATACATCCGGGTTCACAAATATGTATCGTGACTTGAGAGAAGTCTATTGGTGGAATAGTATGAAGAGAAGTATTGCACAGTTCGTTGCTAAGTGCCCGAACTGTCAACAAGTCAAGGTAAAGCACCAGAGGACCGGTGGTATAGCTCATGGAAGTGGGAGATAATCAATATGGATTTCATTACAGGTTTACCGCGGTCTCGCAGACAACATGATTCAATTTGGGTGATTGTAGATCGAATGACTAAATCATCCCATTTCTTACCGGTAAATACAACTTTTACAGCAGAGGATTAGGCCAAGTTATATATTCAAGAGCAGACTTTATGGAGTTCTGGTGTCCATCATTTATCCTGATGCTCCGCCAGCCATTTCTCATGCTGAACAGGCTATGGGGGGATCTGGATCTAGCCTTGCGATTGGGGCCGCCGAGCCCAACAAAAGAGGCTCTCGAAAGAGAGCGCTGTGTGAGTTATAACTAGGAAGCAAGCGCCGCAAAGGGTTGACAGGGCAGCTCGGGTGGTAAAAAAGGAGATGGTACCAAAGCGGGAGGCTCGTAGACGCTACTAGTGCAATGACTAGTCTAATCTCTTTGAACCGCGGTGAACCCTCAAACGACCTATCTAAGATTAGGGGGGATCCTCAGTAGTGGTGACCCTTTCACTCTTCCACGGACTGATACATGTACCGAATGCTCATACGGGAAAGTTGACTCCTGGGTCTGGAACCTGGGGGGTTGCTCTGAGAAATCCTTTCTTTCTCGTCCACCCGCGAAAGTCACTGAATGGCTCAGTACAGTCTCTGGGCTTTTCTGCGCTTTCATTGGATTAGTTTCCAGATAGGGAAGAAGGGTAGCACCATCCCGGGTGTTAGGATATATTTGTAATGTAGTAATATTATGTTAATAAAAAACACATGGAGTCATTTTTGCATCCTTGCATCAATACCCTAGCACCGGGTATCCTTAACGCCTTCAGATAGAGGTGCGCAATTCACTGCACAATTTTGGAAGTCTTTCCAGAAAGGTTTGGGTTCCAAGGTAAATTTGAGTACTGCTTTTCATCCTTTGACAGATCGTCAAGAAGAGCGTACAATTTAGACTTTAGAGGATATATTGTGTTAATTTGCATGTTGGCATTTTGAGTAGGGTGTTAAAGGTTACCACCATTAGTCTACTTAGAGTAATCTCATTCGAGGATGAATGTTCCCAAGGGGGAGATATTGTAACACCCCGCCTTAGAAAGAGCTAAATTTAGAAAGAACTAATTGGAAAGAGCCAAATCTGAAAATTTTACAATTTATGCTTAAGTTGTGAGTTTTGGGTCAACTTCAAACGACCATAACTTTTGGTACATGATGAGTTAGGTGGCTCATAAGATGTCAAATGAAAGGTCTTTCAATCATCTATCCAACGCCATCGAGTTTGCTAAGTTTCGAGTTCGGATGAGGGAGATATGCCCGTTAGAAGTTAGCATGCCTAGTTAATGAAAGTTACCCAAATTAATGAGGGGTATTTTGGTCTTTTCCTTACCCCATCATCAAATTAAAATGAATTTAGTAATATTTTGGTGTCAAATCTTATTTGGGTCTTTTAAAAATCCCAAATACCCTTAGGGTTTTTAAAAGAGTTCAAGAAGAGGAAAAGAGGAGAAAAGAGGAAATGTTCAAGGCGTTCGTCAAGATTCGTGAGATTTGTCGAGGGATTACGCCAAATCGAGGTGTGTAGGTTTTCATAGTGTTGGGTTCGTTCACCCACATGCCAATCATGATATACATATTCGAATCCGTCCATAAAGATTGATGAATTTAAGTTCTTGATGAGTGTTCTTGAAGTATTGCTTCCGTTCTTGAATTAGGATAGGTTTGATAAGTTCTTGAAATAATTGTATTGAGTTTGAGAGTTGTATTTGAGTAGATTCTCGTGTACTTGTATTGGGTAATTGAATTTATGGAAAATTTGAGAAAAGAAATCAATTCTAGACAAATTAGGGTCAGAAAATGAGAAGAAAAATTTGTCTGAAAGTTCTGGAGGAGGGCTGGGGAAGCGTGCCCCAGACACGCCATAGGGGCTGGGAAGGCGCCCCAAAAGTGCGCCATTTTGAGGTCTCTAAAGTTTAGGGGTTGATGCCTAATGAGTCCACGATTTGGACTCATTTAAGGCTTTATTTTAATAAATTAGTGTCCTCAAATGCATATTTTGTCCCAATAACTGATGTAAATCCTTGAATTTCAGGTATTTGGACTTAGGGATAAAGCATGGACGCTATTAAGCAAAAAGGAACAAGGCAGCTGAAAGAATGAAGAAAAGAAGGCCTGGGGATTGCCTAAACCATTGGGCGAGTCGCCGAATGGCCTTAGTCTCGTCTAATGTTCCAGTGTACCAAGTCCTGAAGGAGAAATCAAGTCGGCGATAGAAAGGAGAAGTCGGCCAGTCGCCGAATAGTTCCGCGATGTAGTGCCTTATCGCCCAAAGTTACAGAACTTCAAGGATGCTGAAGGCAAAAGCAAAACGGTGATACAAATGACCAAAGGGACCAAAGGGCGGATTGCCGAGTGGTTCGGCGATCCCGACTTATTGCGCCGAGTGGTCCTTCGTAGCAAATTTTTTGACAACTACAAATACTTGTTTGAATTTTTAGTTTAGTATGCAATTTTAGAATATCAAGTTTATTATTCAGTTTTAGAGCTTAGAATTGAGTTTTGGAGACATATTTCCTTAGCTTTGAAGATTTGAAGATTTCCATTTCTAAGAAATTGGAAGCGGGTGTTGAAGATTCTTCATCTTAGACCTTTGATGGAAACACAGTTGATGGAAACACAACTCGGTAAGGATTTTTACCTTTTTACTATGTCTAGCTAAAACCCCAATTCTTGGGGTGTGATTATGTGATTATGGGTTGATTTAACTGCTGGGTATTGTTAATTGATAGTGTATTTGTTGTTTAAAAGTGATTTCGTTTAGTAGTTGTGGTTGAATTTAATGGGTTGTAGTTGCAAATACAATCTTAACTTCGTGTTTTTGGCTTGCTCGAGAGAGAGGTTTCAAAACCAAAACTACTGAATCGATGGTCTGTGGGTATTGGGTTGTCATGGGTTCAGCTCAAGAGAGTGAATCCTAAACCCTTTTCCACACATTCAACTCGAGAGAGTGAATGGACTAAAGCGAAGGCTGTGCTTAATTACTGCTTATTGGTGTTCGAGAGAAACCAATTTGATTCGGGGTAAATTATTCAAGAGAAAGTTTACCCCCACTAAAGTCTAGCTTATTCACTAATTTGCAGC
>NW_006239123.1:898561-917261 GCF_000226075.1 Solanum tuberosum
CTATTAATTGCAATTACCCGGTTGTTTACCTTAGCCCATAACCAATCACATCCCAAGAATATTGTCTCCATATTCGTATTTCCGTATTATTTGTGTTCTTAGTTGCTAGTTGACTACAAACCCCCCTTTTATATCTGACACTTGTGTCACCCTAAACTTGAATTGTGTTTTTCTTCGTAAATGTTTTTAGCTATGATTGACTTGAGCATATTTTTACTTGCCTATTAATTCTTATATGCGTACCACTCCCTTGGGACTCGACCCCAACTCACTTAGTTGGGTTATATTACTACATAACGATCGTTGACGCTTAGTATTGGATGAAGTGTCTTTGATAGCGTTATTCAATCAACCCCCCACGCCAGCAGTGCGCCAGGGTCGCCTTCCCCCACCATTTTCCATTGTTTGCTCCGTCTAAGTCCTTTTAAAGTGTACCTTTACTCCTTATCGATTCTAACTACTCTAAACTACATCTAAACGTCGAGAGATCATTCATAACATGAATCATAACCTTAAATTCATAATTCAAATTCAAGGTAGAGTTAAGTGTTAAGTCTTGAGAGTTCTTTCGAGTCATTTTGAGAAGTCTTTTACAATCTTTTAAAACTTGTTTTAAGACTTGAGTATTTAAGTATGAGGATGAGAAGAGTTCAGTTCATTTTTTTCAAAATTATATATGGGAACCAAGTATTCCCCTTAGTAAATGTTTTTACATTTAAGATGAGAGGAAACACCGATTTCCAAAGGAGTTCATGAGGATTTTAAGTACTATCTCTTTTCAGAGAAATCTTTTGAGTAATAATATCAAATTTGAGGATGAGGAAATGTTTTTAAACATATGCGCTAAGTTATATTTTGGGAGTAGTATTGAGCACCAATATGGGGACGAGTTCAGATAACTCAAAGTCCTCATAAACCATGTAGTCAACGTGGGTAGAAAGGGTCATACTTTTTAGATGATTCCTTATTACTTTTTAAGCATAGCTTAGTGGATACACTTAGTTGAGGATTTCTATACCCCGACAAGGTATAGGATAGTTCTGGCAGCGTTGACGAGATGTTGTATCATCACATAGCTCATAGTGATGGTTGTCAGTTAGAGAATCTCCCAAACATAGTTTATTTTGTATTTTTACATACAAACTGAGTTATATTGTATTTTCCAATACATTGAGTTGTTATCTACTATTTTAAAAGCTTTTCTTTATACCACGTTATTGTTATTGTTTTTATATTGAAATGAGTTCAGATTGAGTTGAGACGAGGTAAGTTGTTTCTTCAGTTCCAGTTCAAGCTTATGTCATGTTTTAGATTTCCCCTTGCAGGCTTGTACATTCCATGTATTGAAACCATTTGGCATGCATCTTTTATGATGCAGATAAAGGTAACCAGGATCATCAACCAGCGCTTCATTGATCCAGTTGAGTTCCAGAGTTGTTTAGTGAGCCTCCTTGCTTCCGGAGGATCCCTTATTTATCTTCGGTTATTGCAGTTTGTTAGGATGATCAGGGGTCTTCTCCTGACATCCCTCATAGTATTAGAGGTTTCATACATAGAATAGATAGTAGTTCATAAGTCTTTTCATTTTCAGTAGTTGATGTTCTAGACTTGGGTTGCCTCTTAGGCTAGTGAATGTTTTATTTCTAAAATATTGTGAGTTTATTTTTGAGACAGTTGAATAAAGTTTATCTTTTGAGTTTATCTTACGTTGAGTAAGTCTTCCACTGAGAGTTGAGCCAGTCCAAGGGTTCGCTTGGGGCCAACAATGGTTTTCGAGTGTTGACCACGTCCAGGGTGTAGGCTCAAGGTGTGACAAAACTTGGCTTAATCAAGATGGAGTATCTAACTACTACAAACATTTGCATCTTGTCTCCGAATAAGAAATCATTGCATTAGCGTCAGACGCACTAATAAATATAATATAAGTTCACTGTAATACAACTTTCCAGTGCGGAATTATATGGCGAGGAAACAAAACATGCTTCCCCATTAGTTTGAAGCCATTACAACAAATCAAATGGACCTTTAGTCTCTTATAAAACACCCTCTTGCCACAATTATCCAACTTTACCTTCAGTACTCCAACTGGAAAGCACAACTAATCCTAAAGGTCCTTTCTAATTCAAATGTCTGACGGGCAGGTGTGTGGTTATTCACTCTGAAAAAATAGATAACAAAGCATGCGAGAACAAAGACATATTGTGTTGTTGTCATGTAAAAGTCACGAGTAGAAGCTAGAGAACACAATACCAAGTATACTTTCATAGAATTTTGATAAAAACTCTCTAGCCGCTTTAACAACTTAAAAAGTGACGAATCAAGGGAATACGAAAGATGACAACAATAGAGATCCATTCCACCATTTTATAGTAGAAAAGAGTCTATTAAAATTAAGTATTTCTATGTTAAAGAGCATAAGGGTTTTTACAATTCAATGGCAAAATTCATGGTTTAGAGTTGGGCTATCTAAAGTTCTCCATCGGTCTCAATTTTGAACTCTTTTTCATCGCAGACGAGATAATTTATGAAATGCCTACCCAATAGCATAAACAACCTGCTGAGATAGTAGCCACCGAAGTACCAAATTGACAACAAAAAGAGACGAAGTGAGGGCAGACGTTTGAAGACGAAAGTGTTGTTAAAATTGGTGAAGAACGCAGCTACTAACTCCAAAAAAAAGCAGGAGGAATTGGAGAGGAAGAGGAGATAATAGAGCTGGAAATGGCAGTGTTGCACATCCAAGGAAGCGCTAAGGTTGATGCAGGGAAAGATAAACATGTGACTGGTGAAATGTCCGAAATGCCCTTTGAATTCAAAGTTATTTTCAAGGAAGCACACGCGTTGAAAAGAATATTTCTAATGAATACGTAAAAAAAACATTCTAAAATTAAGAAAGCATAACTAACTACATAAAAATGAAAAGACAGTTTTGAGATAAAATATTTCTTATCTTCATTTATTCGTTTCGTTTTACATGTTATAATTCACAACTCAAAAGTGATGGAGAAGAGAAAGACTAACTTTTGGCGTATTCATGAACAAAACATGAGTTTATATAGGCAAAATAGAGGAATACAATAAGATATTACAAATTAAAATTTAGGGGTTCTGAACATGCAAATTATGAATGTTATAATTTTTAAAAGTAGAAATTAAAGTGTTATGAATTATAATTAATTACTCCTTATAAATACATTAAATTAAAAAACATAAAATATAAATAAATATTATTAATTTATAATTAGAAGAAGGTAAATTATAATCATTGTAGTAACTTATAGACAATGAAGTAATACGATTGTTAAAAAAAATTAATCAAACATCATAAATAGGATAGATTACAGTTAATTTTTAAATTAAAAATTAAGAAAACACATAGGGAAAATAGAAAAAAAATAAAAATAACAATGATGGTGTTAAAGAGGTGCCACATGACCTGATCTACATTTTCTTTATATATATATATATATAGAGAGAGAGAGAGAGATAATTCGGATATGAAATACATTATTAATTGAAGAAATATCTATCAATTCAAGTATTAAATACATTTATATTATGAGGTAATCAATATCTATTACTATATTTGGAGATTTATATATTAAAATTTATATTAATAAACTTCTGTTGATTGATAAATTTATATAATTACTATGTAATTTCTCTCTCTCTCTCTCTCTATATATATATATAAAGTGAAAATGATAGATATTTAATAATTTTAATTGGCAATATCTACATCTTTTAAATATATATCTATATATAGGTTTTTAAAGATTATGGACATCCTAAAGTCGGTATATTAAAACCTTTTTTTTTTAAAAAAAAGTTGTCAACTTTTATTGGGTGGATAATTTTGTTATTAGTGGTAATAATTTTTCCCTTTCCCTCAAAACCCTAAGTGTTGTCTCAGGTGAAACCCGTCCCTCGAGCCTCAGTCTCACGCTGCTCGCAACTCGCACATCGCCGTCGCAGCAGCTCGCACGTCGCCGTCGCAGCAGCTCGCACGTCGCCGTCGCCGTCTCCGTCGCAGAAGCTCCGCACGTCTCAGGCCGCCGCACGTAGCATCCCCCTCACGTCGCAGTAGCGCTGCACTTCCATTCTGCAATCTCAAAGGTAATAAAAGTAGTTAACTAATTTTTTGGATCCAGAGACTTCAATTGCAATAGATAATGGCATCATTCGGTCGTATAAATCATCATTGTGAAGGGCCTGAAGGCCAATGGCATCATTCTGTCGGATCTCTTTGACTTTGTTTCGTATATCTTTGATCTCTCCAGCTACCTCCCTGACTCTACGTTGTCCCCCAGCAGCTGCATCAAGTTCTCCACAAGAAATCCCACTGCTACATTTGCCATTTTCTGATTCTTCTAACAAAGACCAGAGACTTCAATTCGCCATTTTCTGATTCTTCCAACAAAGACCAGAGACTTCAATTCCCCAATTTCTGATTCTTCCATAAAAGACCAGTAATTAGCTTAAAAAAGAAAAAAAAAAGACCCACAACAGCTTATTAAGACAGTGCAATAATTGCAAGTTGATCTTTGGAATGGTCACTTGCCTTCTGCCCGTGTCTTTTCCACGTAATTGCTAGCATAAGAGTATTGTGTTTTTGGAACATAGGAAGTCAAATATGGCATTATTGTCTTGTCTTTTATTTAGAAAGAGGTATTGTGTTTAGAAAATGTATCAAATTGAACTATGGCATTTAGCGATTTATAAGAGTATAATGTTTATGTGTTTTCTAAGTCGTTTGTGATATCTATCTGTTGTTAAAGTAGTTTTTTTTAAAGAAAAAGTTCAACAACTATAGAATGTATTAATTTAGTGTACGAGATTCTAAGTGCATGGGTACAATCTAATTAAAGTTTCCAATCTCCGACGCCGTTGAGCCAACTGCCTCTAACACTTCCATCTCCAACCCTAATTAAAAAAAGTTGAGGTATTTTTTCCTCCAAAAGTTAAATTATTGTATATATTAGTTTTTTCTTATTCAATGTACAATACTTGCATTTTGCTTAGGGTTTGTTTGAATTTTTAGAGTGTTCTTCAGTGATAATGTGTTTGTTTAGCATCAATGACAACACTAGTTATCCTATAGATGGCAAAATTGATTTTATTGCAAGTTCGATTTGTGTCCATCTAGTGTCGACACTTGGCTTTAATTTGGTGATAATGTGTTTGTTAAGCATAAGTACCAACACGAGTTGATCCTATTGATGACAAAATTGATTTTGTTGGAAGATCGATTTGTATCCATCTAGTGTTGGCACTTGGCTTTAATTTGGTGATAATGTGTTTGTTAAGCATAAGTACCAACACGAGTTGATCCTATTGATGACAAAATTGATTTTGTTGGAAGATCGATTTGTATCCATCTAGTGTTGGCACTTGGCTTTAATTTGGTGACAATGTGTTTGTTAAGCATAAATACCAATACTAGTTAATCCTATTGATAATGAAGGTGTACAGGTGTACACTTTAACAACCGTATATTAGTACGTACGACCTAAAGGAGGAGAGTGGGTGGGGGTAGAGCAAATACATACAAACAAATTAAACAACCAGTGGTACTCACTCTGCTCTGCCAAATCTGTCACCATATGCAACCATACCCCTTCCCCACCTTTTTTTATCAGATCTGTACTCATATATTTATAAATATATAACACTAGAACAACAAGAGCAATCCCTCATAGGCTAAAGTAGGAACAAGGGGTGCAAACAGTCTTTAGAAGTCTAAACTAAGAAAGACTTACGAACCACTTAGGAAGGATAAGAGCCGTAGCTACAAAGCAAAAGAAGTTGTCGGAGGCGATGTGATGATACTCACCTCAGCCTCTCTGGTGGCAAAAGTTACCAGATTCATTCAGTGACAACCTTAGGATAAGGAAGTCCTTTATTTTCATTTAAGACATAGGCGGCCACTCTCTCTCTTACTTTCTTTAATTTAGTTAGGCGTGGTAAAGGATCTAGCTTGAAAGAGACTCTTCACCTACTCAATTGGAATGACTCTTACCCTTACTTGTCTCTTTACTCAGAGAAGTCCCTCTTAGAGCTATTCCCCGACGTTGTGTCTTCTTTCTCCTTACTCTGGGAATGAAGCTGTAAGCCGAACTAATTACGGACTTGATTGCTCTATTTGATTCTGACAAAATTGATTTTCTTGCAAGATCAATTTGTGCCCATCCATTGTTGACACTTAGCTTTAAATTTAGGGATAATGTGTTTGTTAAGCATAAGTACCAACACTAGTTGATCCTATTGATGACAAAATTGATTTTCTTGCAAGATCGATTTGTGTCCGTTGACACTTGGCTTTAAATTTAGGGATAATGTGTTTATTAAGCATATGTTCCAACACTAGTTGATCCTATTGGCATTAGTTTGGAACTAGTTTAACAGTAATGTGGCTTAATTGTTGAAATACGTTCAAATGTAGTTTAATTAACCCCTAGTTTGATTTATTATTTGAAATAATGTGGTTTAGTTGGTGGATTTAGTTGTTGGAATTAGTTTAAACCTAGTTAGAGTTAATATAGTTTAGTTGTTGAAATAAGTTCAAATAATACTTAATTACCCCTAGTTTGATTTATTATTTGAAGTAATATGGTTTAGTTGGTGGATTTAGTTGTTTTTTTTATTTTATTTGAACGACCCTTGGGGGGTCAGGGGCTTAGCAACACCCCCAGGCCTTGTCATAGATAAACAAAACAAAATACAAAGAGGGGGGACATAAACCTTACCTCCGTACTTATGATGGTTCATAAGTCGACCTTCCTACTAAGGATAGTTAACTCATCCCCGTACTAGAAAGATGACACCTAGCTTCTATGTACCTAAAGAGAGGACTCCTCTCAATACAAAGATTCTAGGAAGCATAAATTAGGGAGACTCTCCCCTTACATGTAAGAAGAGAATAAGCACCTAACCTACAGACCTAAAGATCATATCACCTTCAAGGAGGCTTTTTGATCCTCTTTATTTTTCTTCTTCTGAAGTTTGCCATTTCCATAATGTCCAGCTGATGATAAGCTCTTGTTTCTTTTGGTAGCTGCTGGCTGTTAAAATATAATTGAGGGCTTGTGATTTTGTGGCTATGCTTGGATAATGAATCAGCAGTGAAATTGGCTTCTCTAAGGGTATGATTGCATCTGAAATTATCTACCTGCTTGATGAGGTCTTGGAGTTGCTGTGTCCCTGAGCTAATATTCCAGGGGGGAATGGTTTTGAGCATGATCCAGACCACCAATAGTTGGGAGTCCACTTCTAGCATGACATTTTTGAACCCTAGCTATAAAGACCAGGTCATACCAAATATGGCAGCCTCTAATTCAGCTTGGTTGTTAGTTCCTTCCCCTAATGGAGTAGCAAAGGCTAGAATCATTTCTCCATTTTGATCTCTGAGTATACCACCTGCACCTATTCTACCAGGATTACTCAATGCACTGCCATCAGTATTGAGTTTTACCCAGTGATCAGGAGGTTTTTTCCAGTACACCACAGTCACCTTGGTCTCATGGAAGCTTCTCTACTAGCTGGATCAGATCTTTCCAGTTAGAGGGATGGATTTAGTTGTTGGAATTAGTTTTAAACTAGTTAGAGTTAATGTTATTTAGTTGTTAGAATAAGTTTAAATAAAGTTTAATGAACTCCTAAGGACCTGTTTGGTAGGAGGTATTAATCAAAATAGTCCATGGATTAAAATTTAGTCCAACAAAAACATTGTTTGGTTACTCTATTTAACCTAATCCATGGATTAGTTATACCTCATACAAGGTCTTATTTTATCCCTAGAAAAGGGAGGGATAACTAATCCATGGATAAGACCCCTAAATGACTAAACTATCCCCAAATCTATTTTCTTTTTTATTTTTTTGTAATTTAATGCTCTTTTTAAAAATTTTTTATATGAGAATATTTATAAATATTCTTTTAAATTCTCCAAATTCATTCCATGTAATTTGATGATTTCACAAACTAATAATTTTTTCTCCATGTTTGATTTGTTATATTCAGGTTGATTTTTTCGGTTTTTTTAAAATGTAGTTCGTCGATTGACCACTTGAACTATTTTTTAAAAAAATAAGCTTCGTGTATTTGAACAATTTAAGTAGCCTTAAATCTATGTTAAGTTTAAGGTATATTTGAACCAACAAAAAAATAGAAATATACCGTGCTATCAAGGATCTCTATAGTGGCATATAACACCTCAAAATTACTAATATATATTTTTTTTATATATTTTAGTATTTGACTTGACAAGTTAAATGAAATATAAAATCTCATAATAACTCAAGGGTATAATAGGAAAGAAGTCTAGAGTTTTAAGCCAAACATAAAGTTGAATGGGTAACAATGAACCAAACACTTGATAAAACCTAATCCCTGCATTACTAAACCTTGCATTTGTAATCCCTGCATTACTAATCCATGCATTAGTAATCCCTGCATTATGCATCTTTGTACCAAACGACCCCTAAATGTATAGACCTAACTCCCCTGTGTTAAGGAACGACAAGGAAGGGTACCACATTACATTCGAAGTATCAACAGTATGAGGTATAATAACCAAGTTACTGAAAGGACTGTTGCATTATTGCATGGAGGGAATAACCTCATATTTACATGAATGTAATGTGGTACCCTTCCCTGCCGTTCCTGAACACAGGGGAGTTAGCTCTATACATTTAGAAGTCGTTTGGTAGTTGGTTAAAGTTATGCAGGTATTAGTAATGCATGGACTAATTATGAGGGGATCTATGTATTTATTTTATGCGTGGATTAGTTATGTGGGGTTTACTTAATCCATCTTCTTTCCTGCATAAAATAATACATAGATTTCCTGATAACTTATACATGTATTAGTTATGTGAATTTCTAAATTGCAAACTATACGTCGTATTAATTTTATTCATGAATAACATACCTCCTAAACAACTATCAAACGTGGTATTACTTTTGCAAATTTAATACCTGCATGATTCATCCCCAAACCAACTACCAAATGGCCCCTAAGGTTGTCAATTGACACTTATGTAGTATGTTTAACTAACCTAGGTTTTGAACAACTGTCTCCACGTCCTTTGTCATTGATACAGTCTGAATTTGCATGTAATCATACACTTTTTCCACATTGTTCAACTCCTTTTGCCCTCGGGTCGAAACTCCAAAGAAGCCCTCCAAAGAAGCCTTTGATCCTACAGGTTCTTTGATGCCCTGTATCACTTGCAACTTCTTTTCAAATCTTGCTTTCTGCTTGACCAATATCGAAAAAAATGATACTTGTACCCATCTCTTTCTATGGATACTTCACTTGGACAATTCCAACCATCCCCCCGATATTGATTCTCGCTCACTTGAGATGGTTCTTGAGTTCAGTTTCTTCCTTAGTAGCCACCCATCCACCACATATATTTCCAATTTCAATGAAACCTTTTGCGACCAAAGATGAAGTGGGATTTTGTATAACCTATTGTGGGGCTCCACCGGTGCAAGCTAATCTTTCTTGTCCTCCATCTACAAGCCTCCACAAAATTTGTTATGCCATACTCTTGTTTGGGAACTCAAACAACAACATATTCTCGTCCATATCATAAATGTTGTCCCCAAAGGCAGCCGTCCAAGAGATGGAAGTTATTTCTTTATATCCGACACTTGTTAAGTAAGCCCTTTTCCTTTCCTCAAGATGCCCAGGTATGTTCTCCACTTAGTGTCTATCAGTGTTGTGAAAGGTGATTGCCTTGTTGCCAATGAAGCGAGGCGAGGCGAGGTGATCCTTCATCACCTTTTAGCTTTGTGCCGAGGCGATCTTTGAAAGGCTACGCCATGGCGACAAAGACGAGAGGCGAGAAAGGCGTCACTTTTTGTATTTTCTTTATTCTTTAAAAAGGCGACCAATTTAGGGTTTAGAAAGTTAAAAGGTAATTTAAGGGTTTTCGACTAGACTCCTCGGGCGACTAGCCAGACTTTTCGGCGACTCCAAAGTCCAACCAATATGTATTTCTTCTTTCTTCTTCCTCTGCTTCTTTTTCCTTCTTCTTTTTTCAGTCTTCAGAGTCTCTTCTAACTTTGTTTTTTTTCTCACAGTTTTTACTTTTGTTATGTATTTTTCTCATTCAAGTTCTAAGTATGTACTATCTATTTTCAGTTTTTTGAATTGAAATATTTGCTAATATGTTATTGCTATTGAGATTTTGATTATTTATATATGGAATCAAGTATTTTAATTTTTGGTATTAATTGGGCCACACTTCAAAAAGGGGAGTGCCTCGCTGCTCGCCTTGTGGCGAGGCGGACCAATATGTATTTCTTCTTTCTTGTTCTTCTTTTCTTCTTTAGATTTCTTCTTCCTCTGATTCTTTTTCCTTCTTCTTTTTCAGACTTCAGAGTCACTTCTATCTTTGTTTTTTTTTTCACAGATTTTACTTTTGTTATGTATTTTTCTCATTCAAGATTCAAGTTCTAAGTATGTACTATCTATTTTCAGTTTTTGAATTGAAATATTTGCTAATATGTTATTGCTATTGAGATTTTGATTATTTATATATGCAATCAAATATTTTAAGTTTTTGGTATTAATTGGGCCGCACTTCAAAAAGGTGAGTGCCTTGCTGCTCACCTCGCCTTGTGGTGAGGCGGATCCTTGTCGCCTTTTATCGCCTTTCACTTCCAAAACAATGGTGTCTGTAGGGTTGATTCATCTGGTTCAGTTTTGCCAACAAACTTATATATTTAGGATTACAAGTTCTCATTAGGTTTTGCCAATGAACTTATATTTAGGATCATAAGTGAACAAAAATTCTTTTAGAAGTACTTCCTCAATCACTCATTTTTTTTTCTTTTGTTTGGTAGAAGACTTATCACTTAAGTGTCTTCACTTATCCTATTTTGTTCCCTTATGTTCACTTGACCCCTTTCTTTAAATGCCAAACTTTTCTTTTGTGAAACAGTCATATATTCACAGTCCCTCATTTAATTGTATCTTGTCATTCAACAAACTCTTCACTCTTTCCCTTTGATCATATGATTAATATACTTTCTAGTTCAGAGAACAAATATATTCAACTTTCTAATATTTTCCTTTTTTTTTTTTTTAACGTGTCTATGCATCAATGTCTAAAGCAAACAAAGTTAGCTTGTAATTGTGAACTCTGGATGGGAGCATAAAAGTAAACCCATAATTGTGTATAATGTACACAATATCTCAAAGGGAATTCATTTACCCTTCCCACATTTCCTCAACTTCTCAAATCACACTTACACAAACTCTGTCATGGATTGTTTCTGCTAAAGTAGAGAGTTACCCGTTATTTGCCTTGTTGCTTCATGACTATGGTCATTCATAAACAATTATTCTCTCCTTCAAAATTGATGATTTTGTGTATTGGTGACACCAAATGAAACCCAAATGATGACACTCTGGAGATCAGTATGAGTCTTTTGGGTTGATATGTTTCTTTGCTCTCTAGTATCTTGCCCTAAAAGGGTTGTATTCTATGATTTGAGTCAACTATTGTTCTGTTTCATATCATCTAGACTCCAGCATTGTTTCCTTTTGTGTTAGGTTTTGTATTTCTTTAATATCCAAATTTATGCGGTTTGTTTGGTTCATTAAGTTTTAATATTTGGATGATGCATTTAGATTTGAATAAATTCAGCCTTCTCAGTTGTCATATAAGATTATTAGCTTATTTTTGGTCTGAACAATTCTATGTCATTCTTGTTTGTTGTAGGAACAGAACTATACATTGCTTACAGGATATGCTTTGTGTTGAGACTTGAATCACCAGCATGGATCTGAATGCCTTGCCACAGCCAGAGGATGACGACGAGATTTTTGGACAAGAATTAGAAGATGAACCGCAAGAACCTATTATATTACCTAGTGACGAGCGTGCAGATTATGTCACTAGTGCTGTAGAGATTTCACGTCGCGTACGTTTCTGTTCATATTGCTCTCTATATCAACTATTGAGCTGTACTACTACTTGAACTTGCTTCTTTATTCCATATTTTTTCTTGGCTCTTTGTTTGATACATGTCTCTTTTATATTGGTTGTCTCTTTGCTGCTTGTCTTTGACAGAGTAATAACCAGTAGAAAGCTTTGCGTGCTGCCTTTATCTTTTTAAAATCAAATAAAGTAAATTTCATCAAATCAAAATCCAGAGGATGTAATTGATTACCAAAAAGTAAGAATCCTGAAAGTTGAAACCCCTACTTGCTCAAGGAATTCAGCATTGTTGTTGGTAATCTGGTTATCTCCAAGTCAGCTATCTGACTGAAACTATTTTTGGTTGCATTGCATACTTCGTACCTCCTTTTACCAATCTCGTCTCCATTAAAAGGGGGAGAAAATAAAGAAATAGAACTTGCTTCTTTGTCGCTTCTTTCTATGATAGTGGAAAAGGATAGGGGATTGCCCATAGATAGGGGTATGTTCTTGTGAATCTTATTATTGTGGCGACTTCCATTTTTTTCTTTTTTTTTGAAGAAGGTAACTTGTATTATGAACAAAAGGAATACTCAGAAAAGTATTCCAGTAATACTTACAACAAAATTACAGTTGGAGAGGTGTCCATACTAAGCTTCATAAATAATCTAAAATACTAGGAATATCCTCTTCTTCTTGAGGATATTCGTGTTTACACCAAAAAAAGAAAAGGACTAGACAGTTCATCTTCAGTTTCTGCAGAGAGCAACTCTTGTTTTCGAAACATCTCTGGTTCCTTTCCATCCATAGTCCACCAAATGCAGGCTGGGACAATCTTCCATCTCTCCCTGTGTCCCGACTGATTCCCATCTCTATTCCAGCAAGCTAGAGCCTCTTTGATGCTCCTTGGCATAGTCCAACTTATGCCTCTTAAATTGATGAAATCTGCCATAACTTCACAATCTCTCTACAATGTAGAAAGAGATGATTTATTGTCTCAGTCTCACATTCTCAAAAAGAGCACCTAGAGCAAAACTGACGACTCTTTTCATTTCTGTGGATCGAGCAGAGCAGAAGATTCACAAGCAGAATTAAAATAGATGCAAATAACTTAATATGGGTCTGTGAAGCGATGAAACAAGCATCAAGGGGAACAGGGGGTCTCTGTAGGAGATGGGGGAGGAAAGTTGAGGCATACATCTACAGAGTCGTACATAATTTCAACATGTATGGTCGTTTTGTCAGGATCGAAGCAGTGCTTGGTGACCGAAAATCTTCAGTGATTATCCCGAAAATAATCTGCAATGGTGGATGGGCTGACATAGCAGAAAAACTTCTAGGTCATCTGCGTAGCACTTCAAAGCCTCCTAGGGTTCCACTGGCAAGAACATTCAGGGAGGCGGCTTCTCCTTCTGATTGGCCAGTTCATACCAAAAACGCAGCCACTGAAGTTCAAAACTCCATCAAAATCAGTCACGCAGCAAAATTGGATAGTTCCAAATTCCTCTCACAATGCTTAATTGGAATATTCAACGATCCTTTCCACTCAAGTCCCAACACCGACGTCATTTAGAAGTGGTTCTTAAACAGGTGGAAAATTGCGGCGTGTCTGAAAATCACTCCTCTCTCACACAATCAGTTTCTATTCGAAATACCTTCACGACAGGAGGCAGCGCGGATTATGGCAGGAGAATGGTTTTGGAATGGTAGAAAATTGACTCTCAAGTGGTGGTCGCCGGAGGCCGGAACTGAAATTGATGCACCAATCTCAAAATTTCAATGGGTTAAGCCTTGGGCATTCCGTTACATGCTTGGTCAGAAAGCACTTTCAAGGTTATTGGTAATATGTGTGGGGGGTTTTGTGGATACAGATGAAGATACAAAAAGGAGGAATCATCTATATTGGGCTCGAATCTGTGTCAAGAAGTCGGGGACAGTCCTTCCAAACAAGATTAAACTGGAAGTAGGAGATCGGAACTTTGAAATCACGATTTTAATTGACACCCATGCAAAATTTTAAGTGGTCGGAAATAGCAAGAGTAGTGCCGAAGATAGCAACGCGACAAAAGATGGCAAAAGGGAAGCATCGAGTCTCGCACCGCTAAAGATTACTGACAGGCAGGTGGGTCAGCACGTGATTTTCCCAGAAAATTCAAAATTCTGGGATGGAGTGGGACCCTCCACATATAAAGGTAAAATTGCAAAGGCCAACAATGTTAATGGGCCGCTGGATTATCATAAACACGGTCCAAAAAGAAGAAAACATACTAAAACATATTGGAAAGCAAAAGGGCCGGCCCAAAATAAATATGTTGGCATTGCATCTAGCAGCCTCATCGTATCTAACACTTTTGACCCTTTAGCAAATGCCACAGAAAAATTTCAAGTCTCAACCAGGAAACTGAAATTAGCGAAGCATTGGAAGGGTACACGTCAGAACAGCTCGATGCAGATGATGAGAGTGAAAAGATCCGAATCCCTAGGGCACCACGAATTTCTCCTCAGAATAATCAATTAATCTTGGCAAGCGCATCAGATTCACACTACTCTTCCCAGAATTTCTGTGACTCTTCATCTCTATCCTCCAGCAATGAAGGCAATCTCACCCCTACAGTCATTGAAACTTCCAAATGGACCAAGCTTGTGATGGTGAAAGCTTGCAAGGCCTTCGGGGTAAATGTTGCTGGATTTGAACACGAACTCCTAGATATGGTGCTTAGAATGGAACAACGGAGACAACTGCAGTTACAACAAAAACAGGCAATTCAGGGGCAGGACAACCCAAAAAGGAAGAAGAAGGGAGAGAATGAACTAAAGATGCTTCTTTGTGACCTGATACAACATAATGGCGACAAGAGGGTTAGGGGTAGGAAATACAAAGCCTTCTCTGGATGAAAGTAAAAATTTTGAGTTGGAATGTCAGGGGGCTCAACGACATCAATAAAAGGAGCACAATAAAGTCCTTAATCAGAAAGTGGAATCCTGATGTAATATGTTTGCAGGAAACCAAACTAGAGGAATGGTTGAGCTTGATCACTGGGCAGTTATGGGGAAATAGATGGGCCAGCTGGGCAGAATTAAAAGCAAATGGTACAAGGGGAGGCATCATCATTCTATGGGACAAGAGGAACTGGGTAAATATTAGCACACATCAGGGGATCTATACAGCTTCATGTATGCTGGAAAGTGTGCAGGAAAATTTCCGATAGTGTTTCACTGGAGTTTATGGGCCTCATACAAACATTGAAAGAGAAGATCTTTGGTATGAGCTTGCAGCAATAAGAGGACTATGGGATGACAGTTGGGTCATAGGAGGCGACTTCAACGTGTGTCGTTTTGAAAGTGAGAGATACAATTGCATAAGAAGGTCCAAGGCTATGATTAGCTTCAATGACACCATCTCGGACCTTGGCCTCATGGATTTGCCTTTGCAGGGGGCACTCTATACCTGGACTAGAGGAGACGATCCAATTCAAGCATCAAGAATTGATCGGTTCCTGATATCCCCAGAATGGAATGACTGTTTTAACTCAATCAATCAATTAGCACTCCCTAGTGTTGTCTCCGATCACAGGCCTATACTCTTGAAATGTGGGGATTGGGAGTCTAATCCATCTTACTTCAAGTTTGAAAATATGTGGCTAGAGGATGAAGGCTTCTTGGAGAAGGTCAAAATATGGTGGCAAAGTTACTCTGTTAATGGGACACCAGATTTTATTTTATACCAGAAGCTCAGATACTTGAAGAAAGATATCTCAAATTGGAATAGAGAGGTCTTTGGTAAAATTGACACTAATAGAAACAGGGCACTGGAGGAATTAGTTGTTATTGAACATGCTTCAGAGAATAGAGCACAAACTCCAGAAGAGAAATCCAAAGTTCTATGTCTCAAGTTGGGATTGCAAAAGCTAGCAAAAATTGAAGAGGTATCTTGGAGGCAAAAATCAAGATGCTTGTGGCTCTCGATGCAGATGATGAGAGTGAAAAGATCCGAATCCCTAGGGCACCACAAAATTCTCCTCAGAATAATCAATTAATCTTGGCAAGCGCATCAGATTCACACTACTCTTCCCAGAATTTCTGTGACTCTTCATCTCTATCCTGCAGAGATGAAGGCAATCTCACCCCTACAGTCATTGAAACTTCCAAATGGACCAAGCTTGTTATGGTGAAAGCTTGCAAGGCCTTCGGGGTAAATGTTGCTGGATTTGAACACAAACTCCTAGATATGGTGCTTAGAATGGAACAACGGAGACAACTGCAGTTACAACAAAAACAGGCAATTCAGGGGCAGGACAACCCAAAAAGGAAGAAGAAGGGAGAGAATGAACTAAAGATGCTTCTTTGTGACCTGATACAACATAATGGCGACAAGAGGGTTAGGGGTAGGAAATACAAAGCCTTCTCTGGATGAAAGTAAAAATTTTGAGTTGGAATGTCAGGGGGCTCAACGACATCAATAAAAGGAGCACAATAAAGTCCTTGATCAGAAAGTGGAATCCTGATGTAATATGTTTGCAAGAAATTTTGAGTTTTTACCAGCAACTATACACTGAAAATGAACCTTGGAGGCCCACTGTTAGCTTTGAAAATATGGCATCCATATCCGTGGATGAAAGAGATTGGCTGGAAAGAAATTTTGAAGAGGAGGAAATTCATGCTACCATCAAGGCTTGTGCACCTGACAAGGCTCCAGGTCCTGACAGATTCACAATGGCCTTTTTTCAGAAGGCATGGGAGGTCATTAAATATGAAGTAATCGGGGCCCTAAACCACTTTCACCATAACTATCTTATGGTCAAGTCCTATAATGCTTCCTTTATTGCCCTCATTCCTAAAAAGAAAGGGTCAATAGAATTAAAAGATTACAGACCCATCAGTCTTATTGGGAGTGTGTACAAGTTAACAACAAAGATTCTTGCGGAGAGACTTAAATCTGTAATTGGGAAGTTGGTATCAGGCTACCAAAATGCATTTGTTAAGGGTAGACAAATCTCAGATGCTGTATTGATAGCAAATGAGTTGCTGGATTGGAAGCAGAAATCAGGAGACGCAGGGTGGTTGTTTAAACTTGACATAGAGAAAGCTTTTGACAAGCTTAATTGGGCCTATCTGTTCACAATCTTGAGGAGGATGGGATTCGGGAATAGGTGGATTAGGTGGATCAAATACAGTTTGACAACGGTAAAATACTCTGTGCTCATTAACAGCGGCATGTAGGTTTTTTCTCTCCTCAAAAAGGGCTAAGGCAGGGAGATCCCCTCTCTCCCTTTCTTTTCATCCTTGCTATGGAAGGCCTTAGTAAAATGTTCCAAAAAGCATGACAACTACAATGGATTGAAGCCTTCAAAGTAGGCAGTCCCACGGGAAACAATGTCACAGTTTCACATCTGCTTTATGCGGATGATACTCTACTATTTTGTGGGGAAGATAGATCACAAGTTATTAAGCTAAACTTGATTTTGCACTTCTTTGAAGCTGTCTCTGGACTACACACAGATATGTCAAAAAGCACGATCTATCCAGTAAATTTCAAGGCTAACGAGATATGGTCGGGAATAATTGAGAAGTTTGAAAAAAGACATGAACATGGCAAATGCAGTATCTTTCTTTTGGAGGAAGAGTTACATTGATTAATAGTGTAATGAACAACATCCCTACATATCATATGTCCCTCTTTCCTATTCCAGCAAAAGTTCTCGAAAAGCTTGATAGAATGAGAAGGAATTTTCTATGGGAAGGCAACAGCAAGGATCATAAGTTTCACTTGGTTAAATGGGCTTGGGTATCAAAGATCTTGCAGCTCACAATAAAAGCATGATGATGAAATGGTTATGGAGGTACGGAACTGAAGACATTGGATTGTGGAAAGAGGTGATCAAAGCTAAACATGGTGAGCTTACTCACTGGTCCACAAATGTCTCAGCAGATGCATATGGAGTTGGTCTATGGAAAAGCATCAGTAAACTTTGGTCAGATTTTGCGGGGATTGGGACCTAAGGTTCAGGAGAAACCTAAATGACTGGGAACTTAATGACATATTTGCCCTCTTTGCCAAATTGCAGCCTTGCTCCTTTTCACCCCAAGAGCCTGATAGATTGAAATGGGGTAACTCAAGAAAAGGTCACTACACAGTCAAGGAAGGGTATCACAGCTTATGCTCAAGGAACTCAATGATTGACAAATGGTCATGGAAGACAAAATTACCTACCAAAGTGATCTGTTTCTGTTGGACTGCACTGCATAACTCATGCCTCACACAGGATAATCTCTCCAAAAGGAAACTCCAGCTTGCTAACCGATGCTATTTCTGCCACAAGCACACAGAAAATGTCAACCACTTGCTACTGCACTGCCCAGCTGCCTCAGACCTCTGGAATATGTTTTGTTGCTTTTTTGGTCTTTCGTGGGTCATGCCTTTCTCTGTTAGGGATGCTCTTGAAAGTTGGAGTTCACGGGATGTTGAGAAAGCCATCAAGAGTATGTCGATGATGATCCCTGGTGTTATCTTTTGGTGTTTATGGACAGAGAGGAACAAAAGATGTTTTGATGGAATTTCAACTTCTAGAAATCTTTTGCGAGGCAGATGTCTAGTTAGCCTTTTTAGTTGGTCCAAACTGACCCCTGTAAATAATTTAGAACTCTTCTTGGATTTTGTTAGCGCTATAGCTTAGAAAGAGGCTACAAATCCTTTTTTTTTTGTGAGCTTTAACTGATCTATCCTTGTAAAGCTTGCATCTACTTGATGCCTTGAAATGAATCTACTT
>NW_006239123.1:917354-920171 GCF_000226075.1 Solanum tuberosum
CTCTTTTCATAAGGTTGTCCTGGGTGAGTGTGGCCTGTTTGGCTAGTAGCCAAGTGAAACATGCAACCTTGAAGGGTACCTTGACTTTCCAGATCATCTTCCAGGGCCAGCCACTACTCTGAGAGACTGATCTTTGTGATGTCTTGTAAGCTGAACCAGCTGAAAATCTGCCTTGCTTGTCTGGTAGCCAAAATAGATTGTCCTCATTGGGGGTTAAATCTTTGTATTGCTCCAGAGTATTGAGTAGTTCAGCCACTCTGTTAATTTCCCAGTCATTCAAGTGTCTCCTATACCTGAGATCCCACCCTTGATTGTCTCTCATTTCTCTAATTGTGGATACCTTTTGAAGGCTCAGGTTGAACAAGTCAGGATACTTGTTCTTCAAAGTTTCTTGTCCAGCCCACACATCTTCCCAAAATAGTGTTTTTCCCCCATTTCCCACCTTGATTTTACAGTTGTTTGCAAATATGATCCACTAACTTCTGATAGACCTCCATACTCCAGTCCCATACGGTTGTGTGGGCATGTAGGAGTCCATTTGTTCTCCATTCCAAACCTAGCCTTGATTGTCTCCTTCCACAGTGGTTGTTCCTGTGATACAAATCTCCATAGCCATTTCATCAGAAGGCTTCGATTCTGTAGTTTTAGGTTCCTTATCCCCAAACCCCCTACTTTTTTATTTTGAATGACTTCATCCCACTTTACAAGATGATATTTGTGCTCATTAGGATCACAGTTCCCTTGCCACAAAAAATTTCTCCAGCATCCATTCTGTCAATCACATTTGCAGGCATTGGGAAAACTGACATCATGTATGTAGGCATGGCATCCAACACACTGTTGATGAGAGTAACTCTTCCACATAGAGACAAATATTTGCTTTTCCAATTCTCTAGCTTCTTCTCACATTTCTCGAGAACATTGTTCCATATGCCTTTTGACTTGGTCTTATCCCCCAAGGGCATGCCAAGGTACACTGTGGGAAGTTCTCCTATTTTCCCCGAGTTGATGTGTAATCCTGAGATGGCTTCGGAACAATATCAAGATGTATTCTTAAATACTTTAGTTGGCATCTCTCTGCATCACAAAAAATCAGGGTGTCATCAGCATATTGTAAGTGTGATATGGCCAGGCCCTGTCTATCATTCATGTTGGTCACTTGAACCTCTTATCCATCCTTTCATTTGGGCTGTTCTGAGCATGTCATTTAGTCCTTCCATTGCCAGAATAAAGAGAAAAGGGGATAGGGGGTCCCTTGTCTTAATCCTCTCTGAGATGAGAAGAATCCAGAAGGAGATCCATTTATCAGAACGGAAACTTCACAGTCGTGATGCAGAATTTCATCCATTTTCCACCAAAACCCATATTCTCCAAAGTCTTCCAGAGGAATCCCCAGTGAAGGTGATTGTAAGCTTTTTCAATATCTAACTTACAAAGGATCCCTGGGACCTTGCTGATCTTTATGACATCCACACACTCATTTGCAATCAAAATTGCATCCATAATCTGTCTGCCTTTTATAAAGGCCAATTGCTGAGCATCCACCAGCTTGGAGGCTACTTTCTTGAGCCTTTCGGTCAGAATTTTTGGTAGGATCTTGTAAATGCTTCCTACGAGCCTTTCGGTCAGAATTTTTGATAGGATCTTGTAAATGCTTCCTATAAGGCTTATGGGTCTGAAGTCCTTCAACTCCTTTGCCCCAATCTTTTTTGGTATCAGTGCATGAAGGTCGCATTGAAACTTTTTTCAAAAAAACTCTGTGCATGAAAGTTTTGTACTGCTGCAACTGCTTCTTTGTTGACCACATCCCAACAAGCTATGAAAAATGCCATGGTGTAACCATCAGGACCTGGTGCTTTGTCCCTAGCACATGCCATAACACAATCCATTATTTCCTTTTCACTGAACTGTTCTTCTAGCATGATGTTATCCATCTCATTCACCATAGTACCAGATCTGGCACTGAATTGGGGTCTCCATCTTTCTGTTTCAGCATATAAGTTCTGATAAAACTTAATGATTTCTTCTTTGATCACTGTTGGTTCCCCTGTGCATTCTCCATTGACAGACAACTTGTCAATGTTATTGTACCTCTTGTGACAGTTTGCAGTTCTGTGGAAGAACTTAGTGTTTCTGTCCCCCTCTTTTAGCCACAAAGCCCTGGACCTTTGTCTCCAAGCGATTTCTTCCCTCTTTGCATTTTCTTCAAATTCAACTGTGATAACTGCTCTCAAATAAATCTCATCATCTGTCAATTGCCTTTGGTCTTGAATCCCATCTAATTCAGCCAATTGATTTAGAATGCTTTGTTTTTGCAGTCCCAAATTTCCTTGTCTTGTTTTACTCCACTCTTTGAGTTTATCTTTCAAGTATCTTAGTTTACTTGCGAAGATGAAGTCTGGCCTTCCCCTAACATTGAATGAGTCCCACCAATTCTTCACCATCTCTTTGAAGTTTTCAGTTTGTAACCACCAGTTCTCAAACTTAAAATAAGAGTTTGATTTTTCCCAGTTCCCGCATTCTAAAATCAACGGACAATGATCAGAAATAACCCTATGCATAGTTGATTGTTTGATGTTTCTGAAGGAAGTCTCCCATTCTTCTGATATCAAAAACCTATCAAGTCTTGCTGCAGAGTCATGTCTTTCCCCTCTCTTCCACGTGAGGTTGTCTCCTACTAGCTGAGGATCTGCTAGCTCCGTATCTTCAATAAAATCTGAGAAGTCTAACATAGCCTTATTGAATCTGGTACATTTTCTTTTTTCTGAAGGAAATCTGACTATGTTGAAATCACCCCCCACCACCCAGGGACCTGAG
>NW_006239123.1:920496-926502 GCF_000226075.1 Solanum tuberosum
TATACATCTGCCTTCCAAGTGTGCAACAGACTCTTGATCAACTGCCTCTTTCTCACATCATTGAGCCCCCTCACATTCCATGAGACAATAATTATCTTCATGAGAACGATCAATATTGCATCCTCCCCTGCTTCTTGATCCATAACTAAAGAACTTGGTACCAGATTCCAAATTTTTTAGTTCCTTAGCTCCTTTCAATTTAGGTGTCTCTGGAATCGTAAGTTTTTGTAGCTTCAACAAGGTTGTTCCTCTTACCATCTTCATAAACAACTCCTCCGCTAATTTCTCATACCCATGAAAATTAACCCCAAAATCTTTTCCCAGTGCTAAAATATTCTGCCGAACCCAAAGTTGTACTGATGGGTCTGGGGGTGGTTCAATTGTCTCTGGTAATTCTGTGGAATTAAGAGGGATGGCTTCCTCAATATTCAGAGCTCCCACTTCTCTATTTTCTAGCTCTACATGCTCCTCTGTATCAAATATACTTTCCTCCTGGATGATTGACATGGCATCGTCATCTGTTGATGTTGTATCCTGGTGTTCCTGATCTACATGAACCCAAATAGTTGTATCCAGTTCTTTATCAAGAGTTACTGTTTGGGTTTGCGTGTGAAGTGGTACAACATCTTCTACTACCCAGTTTCCCTCCTCCGGAATTTTGTTTAGACTCTCCACTGGAGCTTCATCTTCTTCCACCACCAGACTGTTCTCCCCCCTATTATTAAGTAGTACCTCTGCTCCCATGTCTTTGTCTGTGTTTTCTGCAATCTCCAGAGTGTCACAAAATCCGACCGCTTCTGCATATTTTAGTGGCTTTGAAATTTTCTGATGGTCTGTATGAATCTCTATCCGTAGGGGATGATTGTTGAAGTCCAGGACTTCCATTTTCTTTTTTAAATCTATATTTTTCTAGTCTGTCAAAAAATTATTTTCTTGTTTGTATGCCCTCTTTCTAAATACTGTTTGTTTTAGGAGCGGGAGGAAAGGATTCAAAGACTTAAAAGACAACATCCAGATGATAGACCTGCATATCCATCTCAACCACGAATGCGGGATGAGATCTTTCAGACGAAGAGACAGAAGCCAAGCAGCAGACTTCCGCCAGGTTTTTTTTTTGTGCACACACACACACACTCTCCTTCTCTATTGTGTGTCACTTATCTCCTTTGCTGTGTGTGTGTGTGTGTGTGTATGATTTGTTGAAGTAGCAATAAGTTCCTGCTTCCCTCCGTGTAGTCCATCTTTCTTTTTGTTCTTGTCATGTTAGTGTAACTCTAGGTTGCACATAACTTTACTGTGCCTTCTTTGACTATTATCTTAACACAGGTTCATATTTCTCTCCTTTCCTCCCCTTCCTTGCTGCTCATGGTTCGATTACATCATTTATCTTTTGGATTGCCTATGCAGGTTGGTTGGATTGTCCTGCATTTGGACAGGAGATAGGTTGTATTATCCCTTCAAAGGTTCCATTGGATGAAACTTTCAACGATTGTGTTCTTCCTGGCAAAAGATACTCGTTTAGGCAAGTCCTCCACCAACAGAGAGTTTTAGGAAGAAAAGTGAGTGTGTTAACCTAAATTTGGGTCCTTATTCATTCACTTGACGTGGATTTTATTTTCAAAATATTTGATTTCTTACAGCAATGATGATCTGTTCCCTCTGTATATACCTTTACAGCACTTTCTTGTTACTGGATTTTCAATGAAGGACCTTCAACGATAAAAAAAGTTTGATTCCTAGATGTTATCACGAGTTTGAAGCTTTTCTTGTTTCGTTGTTGGTAGTGCTTTTTGTTGTATATATCCTCTAGATTCTAATTTTGACTTAAATAACAAGTTGAATCAGTTAATAAGCTACTGCATATGAATTATGGTCTTGGAGATGTTTTATATCACTATCTTGGATATGTTTTATGTCAAAGTTGAGGCTTATATCCTATTTTGTTTTGCCACTTAGTATGATAGAATCATTATATGCCATGTTAATTTTGTCCTATTAATTCATTTGGGTTACTTTCACAATCATTAGATGCCTTGTTTATTCTGACCTCTTTATTCATTTGAGTTACCTTGACAACACAGGATCTTCTAAACTACAACTGACTCATTGCATGTTAATTTCAGCTTGGTATGGTGATTGATCTCACCAATACAAGTCGATACTATTCATTGTCAGATTGGAGGAAAGAAGGCATTAAGCATGTAAAGGTTGGTACATGGTAATAAAGTCATGGAGAAGAATAGGTGGCGGGGGCGTAATTTTTCTCTTTGAGTTATGGTGGTTGTCCTGATTTTACTGTTTCATGTGTATCAGATTCAATGCAGAGGCCGTGGTTCTGCACCTGACAATGAGTCTGTAAATTCATTTGTCTATGAGGTAATTTTATATATGTTGGTTGCAGTTTTAGTTGAATTCTGTACCTGAGAATGAGCTTGCATTACTTACAGTGTTAAAGTACTACAAGTTTGTTTGTACCTTTATCCATACGTGGTTAGATCTTCGCTGTTACAGATTTATTATCATATATGTTACACTTGATGCAATTATTAATGTTGTTTGCCCATCAAGTGGAAAACGAAGTTGATCTCTAGTTAGTTTGTAAGCTTCTACGAATAAAAAAGAGAAAGCTATTTTGAGAATCGCAGGGTAGATGTTATGTAAATATTTATAATATATTATGAATGTACTCTCTTCTTATCAAAAGAAAGAATGTAATCTATTCCTTCAAGGGGAACTTTGGTGTAACAGTAAAAGCTGTCATCGTGTTATTGGATTGCCATATGTTCAAGCTGTGAAAATAGCTTTTGCAGGAATGCAATATATTGTTGTGTACAATAGACCAGTAGATCAAATATGGTCTCCTCTTTAGATTTTGTTAGGTTTTTGTTATCTTTTTAGCTGATATCTCCTCTTTTGTAACTATGCATCTTGTTGATGCCTTTGTGATTTATAAAACACTTCATCAAAAAAATATGGTTCCCTCTCTAGACCCTGAAAAGTGGAAACTTAATACACATTGTTGGATCCTGCATTTCCTTTTTGGATTGTCCCAATTCACATAAGATGTCAGGGGGAGCCTTGACACAGCGGTAAAAGTTGTGGTCCATCCTTCCCTGGACCCCATACATTATAACACCTTGGTGCACTAGGACTATCCTATTTAATTAATAGGGATAGGAACATCGTTGGATCCTGCATCTCCTTCTTGGGTCGTCCCAATTCCTCGGATAGCATTCTTTGCTCTTGTATGGTATCCAGGGAGCTAATCTGGTAGAGCCTATCAACTTCCTTAGCCTTTAGATTCCTCCCATTAGCAGTATTCCATTCCTTCAATTTATGTTTCAGGAATCTTAGTTTACAAGACAAAATATAATCAGGTTTGCCTTGTGCTTCACACTAATTCCACCGTTCCTCCACCCTCTCCTTAAATCCAGGAACCTCCATCCACGAATTTAAAGTAAGACTTTGGAAAGTCCCACTCCCCACATTTAAAAAAAAATAGGACTGATCAGAGATGATCCTTGGAAGCACTGATTGTTTGATCTTGTTGAATTTTTCATCCCATTCCGCAGAGTACAAGAATCTATCAATCTGAGAGTAACCTTCATGATTGTCTCCTCTGAACCAAGTGTATTTTCCTCCCAGAAGTGGAGGGTCAATAAGTTTAAGCCCCTCGATGGTATCTGAGAATTCTTTCATGGCTCTCGAGATGTTTATACAGTTCTTTCTTTTTGAGGGAAATCTGGTAGTATTAAAATCCCCACACACTACCTAGGTTCTTCACATACCCATTTGGTACCCCCTAATTTCAACCATAACTGCTCCCTTTCCCTTCGACAATTTGGGGCATAAACCCCAGTCAGCAGCCAACTGTAATTTTCAGTTGTAGAGCTTAATTTACAAGAAACAAAATGTACACCTTAGTGTATTGATTCTCCTGTCCACATGATAAAAATCCTTCCACTTCTTCCATTGGCCTCCAATCCCAGATAATCAGCCACCTGTTATTTAATAGATGTTTCACAACTTCCCCATATTCGTCTTCCATTTTTGTTTCTTGAAAACAGTAAAAATCAGCCCCCCCCCCAATCTTGAATTAGAGATTTGATCACCCTCAGTTGATGTCATTCAATGCCCTCACATTCCACGAGATGATATGGACTTTCATTGAGACCCACTGCATATTCCCTTTCCCCTAATTCTTGGTTCTCCATCCTTAAATTTTACCCCAAATGGAAGAAGATTCTTCACTTCATTCTAGCCATTTTGATTTAGGAGAAGAAATTTCAGTATTGTTTAGTCTCTCCCATCTTCTTTTATCTAGCTTCATGAGAAGAGACCATACTTCCCATTCGTACCCCTTAATATCCCCCTTGAATTGTGGGGGGAGTCTACAAGATCATTGCTAGATTGTTGGTTGAAAGGCTAAAAAAGGTGGTGTCGAAATTGATCAACAAACATCAAATGGCTTTTGTAAAGGGGAGGCAAATCATGGATGCAACACTCATTGCTAGTGAATGCATTGACTCAAGAATGAAAGGAGGAGCCCTGGTCTAATGTGCAAATTGGATATTCAGAAAGCCTATGACCACGTGATTTGGTCTTTCCTTTTGAATACTCTCAGACAAATGGGGTGGATTGAGGTGTGTATAAAAACAGTCAAGTTTTCTGTCCTTGTGAATGGGAACCCGTGGGCTTTTTCGAATCAGAAAGAGGGCTGAGACAGGGTGATCCACTTTCCCCTTTCTTATTCATTTTGGCAATGAAAGGCTTTGATAGTATGATGAGGATTGCAACACAAAACAGTTGGATTAGAGGCTTTCAGGTCGGAGATCGAGTGGGGGAAGAAAAAGAAGTGTGTCATCTGCTCTATGCGGATGATACTTTCATCTTTTGTGAACCTACAGCAGTACAAATTAGCTACATCAGAGTGATTTTGGTTTTGTTTGACGCAGTTTCAGGGTTGAAAGTAAACTGGGGAAAAAGTAGTCTCTTTCCGATAAATGAGGTCCCTCAGATCCAGCAACTAGCAAATATATTGGGATGCAAAGTGGAGCATTTGCCTACCATATACCTGGGCATGCCCCTGGGTAGCAAACACAAAACAATGGAGATATGGAATGGTATTCTGGTGAAAACGGAGAAGAAACTTGCTAGATGGAAGGCGCAATACCTATCCCTAGGGGGTAGATTGATCCTCATAAACTCTGTTCTGGACTCTTTACCAACCTATGTGATGTCTTTGTTTCCAATCCCATCAAAGGTGGTGAAAAAACTAGACAAGCTTAGAAGGAACTTCCTATGGAAAAATTATCATCTTGAAGACTGAGCATAGGACCTGTGCAATTCATGAGTGTTTTTGGGTATAGAGTAGTTCTGGAAATTTTTCTGCATGGATTACTATGGAGTATCTTCAGATTATTGATTTTTCGTCACAACAATAGTCATCACCGACTATGGCTATGGATCAGAAATTTGAGGCTGCAAAATGAAAGCCTTTTGATGAAATGGCTATGGAGATACACTGAGGAAGATGCAGCTCTCTGGAAGGAGGTTATAGTAGCAAAATATGGAGAACTAAATCCCTGGTGTACAAAAATCACCTCTGAACCATATGGGGTGGGGGTATGGAGGACAATCAGGAACCTATGGCCACAAATGGAAGGAAATGTGTATATTAAGGTGGGTAATGGAAACAAAACTAAATTTTGGAATGATGGTTGGATAGACCAAACCTCTCTTAGAGAACTTTTTCCAGATTTGTTTCTAATCTGTGAGAACCCTGATGCTAGAGTGAGTGATTGTTGGACAGAACAGGGATGGGACATATCTTTAAGAAGACTACTTAATGACTGGGAGGTGGAGAGGGTGGCAGCGCTACTGGAAAAACTAGCCGGAATGATTATAACTACAACAACAACAGACAAGATCCTGTGGAAACAAGGATGGAGTCTTCTCAGTCAACAATGCCTACAAAAGAGGACTAATAGGGATGACAGGGGCCCT
>NW_006239123.1:926685-947239 GCF_000226075.1 Solanum tuberosum
CCTAGGTGTTTTTTGTGCAACTTGACGGGAAACAAATAACCATCTCTTCCTGCATTGTAAGTAAATTTACTGCTCAAATTTGGAACTTGTTTCTCAACATCACAAGCATGAACTGGACAATGCCAGAACATACATCAGATCTGTTGAGCTGCTGGATTAGGAGGGGAGGCAGTAAGAGTCAAAAGAGATGGTGGAAGCTAATACCATCATGTGTATGGTGGTCAGTCTGGAAAGAAAGAAATGGAAGATGTTTTGAAGATAGATCCAATTCCATCCACAAAGTTAAATGGAATTGTATAGTATCTCTACTTTTTTGGTGTAAACAGCTTTGTATAGATGATATAGACCAGATTATAGATTTGATAGGAAATCTGTAATTATCCCTTTTTAGAGGTAGCCAGCATACCCTTAATGCTGAAGAATTCAACCTTACCAGTTTCAAAAAAAAATATCCACCTTGAATTGTTTACCGAGTCTCATAACATTACGTTGCACCCATAATGATGCATCCACCACTGCTATCTGCATGTGAGTATCCAGTGGTTGAACATCTTCAACTGGCCACTGCTCAATTTCGACCAATTGAGTGTTTTTATTCCCAATTATTTCTGAATTCATATCTGCTGTCCCTTGTTCTGTCTCGATGATATCACCCTCTCTTATGGATTGGATTAGATGTGGAAAACTTGTATGATGCTCTATATTCCTTTGATCTCTCCTCTGCATGTAGGATTGGAGTTTGGTTTGTGGTACAATGTTTGTTGGCATCTATTCAGTAGTAATAGTGTCGTAGGAAGATACATATCTGGGCTCTTCCACCAAACGTGAGGAAATAAAACATTTGGGCCCAAAATCTTTATCACTCCAAATGGGCTTCTGGTCAAAGTCCATCTCTGCAGAAAAAACCCTATCACCTGCAGATGGCCCACTTTCCTTTCTATTTAGTAAATCAAGGACCAAACCCTCCTCACGTGTCTGTGAACCGGTCTCCCAATAATTTCTCAAATCTCTGCAAATTCTTCCACTCTTCTCCAACATCCACCCTCGTCGGAATTTCACTCCAAATGGGTATTATGTATATCAGTCCCTTGTCTTCTATGATCACTTCTGATGGCACCCTCTGCCCTCCTCTTATCTTTAGTCTTGCCCATTTGAGATGGTTTTTCAAAGAGGTTTCTTCCTTAGTTTCTAACCAATCACCACATTGGTCACCAATAGCCTTGAAGGTTTTCTCAGACCATAGAAGTAAAGGCAACCCCATAGCTATTAGCGATGTCCACTCTGTCTCTTGGATATCAGTGCAACAACCAGCGACGGGTGACCACCATTCAAGTTGGATTTTCTCCTTCTTCCATGTCCATTCTCCTTGTAAAACCTGGTCCGCCATGTATTTAGTTGGAAACTCAAAGAGAAATTGTCTGGCTGCCATTTCATAGATGTTCACCCGAAAGTGTTCTTCCAAGTTGAGAGTGCCCAACGTCTATTATCTGGTAGAATTGGGGTCTCCTTCACTCCTCTTCTAAAGTAGCCGACCACACACCTTGCTAATATCCCGTCTTCCTTGAACTTGCACCCCTCTCCACGACCTTTCAAGTTCATAATCCATTTTAAGGTTTTTCTTTTTCCAATGCAAAAAGTTGTGGGGGATACTGTATTTGCAATGGAAACTGTAGTTTCTGAGAATTTGTCTCAGATTAAAAAGTACTGTACTTCCTCAGAGTATTCGAAAGGTGTTCTGTTAACTTCTAGTTAGGTTTTCTTAGTATTAGGACTCATCATTGAAATATAGCTTTTGCAGGAATGCAATATAATGTTCTGTACAATAGACCAGTAGATCAAATATGGTCTCCTCTTTAGATTTTGTTAGGTTTTTGTTATCTTTTTAGCTGATATCTCCTCTTTTGTAACTATGCATCTTGTTGATGCCTTTGTGATTTTATAAAACACTTCATCAAAAAAAATATGGTTCATGTTGTCATATGAGTTTTATTTTGTTCAAGGCTTTAAGCAAATAATGGCTAACTTATCACGCTGAAAACTATTGAAAGGAACTTGACACTAATATTTATGGCTTCTATCAGGTTTCACAATTTCTTGCCCGTCAAAAACATGCAAAGAAGTATATTCTTGTTCATTGCACACATGGGCATAATCGCACTGGGTTTATGATTATTCATTATCTTATGCGTACGCTGCCAATATCTGTCAGTCAGGTTAGTAATTTTGCGATGCTACATCCTTCTTGCTTCAAATTTAACCACATATCTCTGCGTATGAATAATCAGAGTACTATTATGCAGGCAATTAAAATTTTTTCTGATGCTCGTCCTCCTGGGATCTATAAGCCAGACTATATCGATGCCCTATATGCCTTCTATCATGAGAAAAAACCTGAAATGGTTGTTTGTCCTCCAACACCTGAGTGGAAAAAATCTTCTGAGCTTGATTTGAATGGTGATGCTATGCCAGATGACGATGACGATGGAGGTCCTACAGCTCCTTTGACTGTATGTGTTTCTCCAACATAACTTTGCTCTTTGATATTGTTGGCACTTTATTCGTGGTTGAAGTGTTTGTTTTTTCCTTCTCTGATGCAAGTGTAAGCCTTCAGTTTCCACTAGTGCGGTGTTGAATTTGATTGAATGTGAACACTAAAGTGGTAACATTCTAGTGGCTCTCGGCATTAGAATGAGAAATCTATCACTTCCTGATACTTCTATGGTGAGAAATTAGTGAACTAACATCCAAAATGCTGAGGAATCCATTGGGACTTAGAGAGAAAAATGCTCCCAGGCACTCTTCCCAAGACCAAAACCTTAGAGACCCTTTCTGGGTATCTAGGATCCTCATTCCGGTGGCCTATTGCCATCAGATCTCAACCCTTTCAACTTCTTTTCATTTCCTTTCTCTCAGACTTTTCTTTCCATGTATATAAGTCATATTTCAGACAAGGGGTAAGTCTTATGATCTCACAAAGACTAGGTAGGCGTTTGGCCATGCGATACCATATCACGATATGGTATCGTGAGATGGAATCAGCGTTTGGACATGCGATTTTACGCTGATTCCATCTCATGATTCCATATTCTCCAAAAACTATGATATGGAATTATATGGTAATTCCCTATCATGATTTGAGATATTTTAATACAAAAATTGAACCACGAGTTTATTTTGTTAAAACAATCCACATTTATATCTACTAACCATTTATTTCATATGTAAATAAAATTTATAATCACATTATTACTTTTTAAAATTTATTATTCTCACCAACATATAGTCACTTTAACTCACACCAACCGATTGTTAAAAGTGATGAAATATTTATGGTCTATGAGCATGAAAATATAGTTGCGGATGATATTGACCAACAAATGGCTCAAAGTAACAGTGTTGGTTCGTCTTCTCGGTCACATGATCGAGAAATGCAAGTTCAACGTGAGGAAATTGTCCGTATTATGTGGGAAGATTATATTAAAAGACTAATACACTACAATTTATGTTCAATTTAAAAAAAAATAATTAAAGTTAGATGAAACAATTACTTAAATGGAGAACAAATAGCTTTGTAATAATTTATTATGTGATTTTATAAATTTTTGTTTATTTAATAAGATTGAATAAACAATTGGAGCTATTTTAATAGTTTACAACTTATGAGATTTTTATGTTTATGAGAAAATATACAACACAAATTCCATATCGCATGTCCAAACAAAACTTCAATTTCATCTCATGCCCAAATGGGCCCTAGGTCTAATTCAGGAATTTGGTTTGAGTGGGTGGAAAATTCCAAGTTCACAATCAAACGTATGGTTTTTAGCAAAGGAGCTTTACTTTGGCTATGCAAAAGGCTAAAGGAAGCCACATATAACAGAGGTTAAAGTTTCATTTCATGGAGATGTCAAGTTCTTTCGACATTTATTGTTCTCAAAAGTTCAATAAGTACGGTAGGTTCTTATCAATTATTTCTGTGAAGGGACAAAGTAGGTATGTGATCATTATCCCAGAAAACACTTTCAATGAGGGGTGGGGGAGTTTAGCATTAAAAGTGGAGAATTTCTCTCAAGAAACCAAGTACGCATGGTACATTTATTACATCAAGAGGAGACAAAGTCCAAAACAATCATTGGAAAGGGGAACTACGAAGAAGCCTTGTACAATAGTAAATGGAATAACGCAGAACTGGTTGTTGTAAAAGGAAGCTTCTTTTCTGAAGACGTCGTCAAACATCCATGATAATGATCCTCTTGGAAGGTTCCATGTGGGAAGATTCTGTGGAGTAGAAGATGCACCTATACGTAGTGATGTTCGAAAATGGGCACAACATACATGGAAGGGTGATTTCACGTATCAGGACACTACTTCCAGTTCAAGTGTCAACGATCGTGAGTAGTAATATTACCCAACCGAATGGGTTGGGGTCGAGTCCCAAGGGAGCGGTTAACATTTGAGAATTAAATAGAAAAGTAAAACTAAGTTCTAATCAATCATAGCTATAAACATTAACGAATAAAAACATACTAAATCTAAAGGGTGACACGAATGTCAATTATCAATGGGGGGGTTTTATATTCAACTAAAGGATAAAAACAACAAAAATATAAAGATACGAGATAGGGAAATGAGATTCTTGGGATGTGATAGGAATATGGGATAAAATATACTATGGGTAAATGCTATTGATAGTGAATCGCTGAATATTTGTAACTAGGCTAGACTTTAGTGGGTAAATTTTCTCTCGAACAACTTACCCCGAATTAACTCAGTTTCTCTCGAACACCGAGTGGCAGCACTATAGCACAACCTCCTCCTTAGCCCATTCACCTCTCGAGCTGAATGTGTGGGAGAAGGTCTAGGATTCACTCTCTCGAGCTGAACCCACGACGACCCAATAACCACCGGCTATCGATTTAGTAGTCTTAGTTTTAAAACCTCTCTCTCGAGCAAGCCAAAAACACTAAGATGAAATCGTATTTGCAACTACAATCCCATTAAGTTCAAACATAACTACTAAACGAAATCACATTTAGATAGCAAATAGACTAACAATAAGCAATACCCAATAGTAAATTTAATCCATATTCACAAAATCACACCCCAAGAATTGGGGTTTTAGCTAGACATGAAAAAGAGATATAAATCGATACCAACAAGTGTTTCCATCAAGTGGGTACGATAGAAAATGTCTTTACACACGCCTAAGATGAAGAATCTTTGATGCCCACTTCCAATTTCTTGGAGTTGAAAACCTTCAAAACCTTCAAGCTCAAGAACAATGTCTCCCAAAAACTCTAAGAACTCAAAAATATCTAAACACTGAGTAATAAGTCGGTTCTTCGAATTCTGGATACTAAGCTACAAAATTAAATAGGTATTTATAGTTTTTGAAAATTTGTGCTGCGAAGGATCACTCGGCGCAGTTAGTCGGGATCGCCGATACACTCGGCGATCCGCCCTTTGGTCTGGTTCATCGCTTTTCAGCTTTTGCCTTCAGCATCTTCGCGTTTTGATTCATTGGGCGACAGGGAACTGCTTCGCGGAACTGCTCGGCGATGCGCCGACTGCTCCCTTTCCTCGCAGACTTGATCTTTTCCTTCGGGGCTCAGCACACTGGAATATTAGGCGAGATTTGAGGCCTTTCGGCCACTCGCCTAATGGATTAGGCGATCTTCAGGCGGTCTTTTCTTCCTTCTTTCAGCCGCCTTGTTCCTTTTTGCTCAATAGCGTCCATGCTTTGTCTCTCAAGTCAAATACCTGAAATGTAAGGATTTACATCAGATATTGAGACAAAATATGCATTTGAGGACACTAATTCTATCAAAATATAGCCCTAAATGAATCCAAATTGTGGACTCATCAAAGGGTGCCCAAAATGTTCAGGTATATGATATGAATGGCTTCAATATTTGAATTACAGTCGAGAAGGGCGGCAAAGCATGTCCTAATGGGTGAATGGAGGAGACAAAAGGCAAGTCTAAAGCTTGATTGGTGGAATCCAACAAGGGGGACTTTTCTGGAACAAACAAAGTTTGACTGGTACTGGATACGGGTGCTAGGGCTCCCACTGCAGTTATGGAACAAAGAGGTGATGAGGAAGATAGGTGATGACTGTGAGGGTGGATAGAAAATAAGGAGATAGAACTAAAAAAACATTTGAGATGGGCTTTGAATCAAGGTTCGAGGCCCTAGGGAGAAAATAGTGACGACGAAAGAAATCGCCGATGGTGATCTAATTTTCTCTTTGCCAGTTTGGTGCGAGTCTCCAGCCACCTACATGCTCTTGGAGCAAGGAGAGGCGAATATCCAAGGTGATAGCTTCGAGGGAGATGCTGCTGCTGCAGACAATTATGAATCTGCATAAATTAGAGGTGACCTTCATCTAAAAGGAATGGAAAAGAAGAGAGTAATATTAACAGAGTTCGATGCTAACAAGAAAAGGGCAATAGATAAGGACAAAGGGGACAAGGCAAGTGGGGCCACAAACAATTTAAATGATATAGTGGAGTCTCAGTGTTTATCCACCTCATCAGGAAGAGAAAGTGGAGAGCCTTTTGAAAGAATAGGCCACATGGGATAAGTTAGTGGGGCCCTAGAGGAGGGTTTCAATTTGGAAGATTTATTTTTAAATGGGCCTTCTCATTTAGATTCACAGTTGGGTCACTCAATTAAAAAGTCCATCCCTATTATGGGCTCTTTAATTAATAAGGCCACTCCTTTCACAGAACCTTTTGCACAATATGCTCACCTAGAGTTGGAAAACATAACAGAAGCTTTGCTCACTCTACTATTGGAGAGGATGTAGAATTTTGCTTGCGTATGACAGAAACTTCAAGAACTTCTCAAGAGCTTTCAGAATTGAATTCGCTGGCGGAAGACACGCCTCAGGGGTACTTTGCTTCTTCTGAAATGATGGAAGTGCATAAAGAGGTAGGTTAAGTGATTTAAACTCGAATCATGAGTCAGCAGATGAAAAATTGGTGGTTTTTGAAGAACCAATGCCCCTTTACATTGATGACAATATAACAAAGAAGTGCATGGAATCAAAAGTCACGATAAGGGTCCATCTCAATGTTATTAAACTAAGTCAAATGTTTGGAGTTTTCATTAAGGGCTTGAGAATCAGTTCTATTCTCTCCTAATAAAACTGGAACAGAACAGATTGAATGAAATCTGTAAAGTTAAGGGAAGTTCCTCCATCAACAACAATATGCCAAAAGAATTGAAAAATCTAATATTTGACATGAATTTCAAAGAGGGAGAACCTAGGAAAAGAGGGAGAGATCTAACCATGGTGAAAAAATGATGGTAAAAGTAATGACTTGGAATGTGAGGGGATTAAATGATAACAATAAAAGGAGATTAGTTAGGAATGTAATCAACCACTGTGGGGGTAGATGTATTTATTTTGGTGGAAACTAAATTAGATGGTAATGTTAGTAGGTTGCTAAAGAGTATTTGGAGCAATAGATGGGTTGGAGAAATACACTTACAGGCAGAGGGTAGCAGTGGAGGGATTTTCATTATGTGGGATAAGAGGATATGTGAAGGGGAGTTGGTGGAGAATGGAGATCAGTGTATCACTTGTAAGTTGTCTGGAAAAAACCAGAATCTTACCTGGTTCCTGACAATTGTGTATGCCTAATGTATTAGATTGGATAGGAGAGAATTATGGTGCGAACTGGGAGCCATGAGAAGTTTATGTGAAGGGCCATGGGTAGCGTGCGGAGACTTTAATGTTTTTAGATATCCATTGGAAAGAATAAGCTGTTACAAAATAAATGGGGCTATGGCAGAATTTTCTGAATGCATAGAGGAACTGGAGTTGATAGACCCTCCTTTATTTGGAGGGTCTTACACATGGAGAAGAGGGGAAAACCACAACTCGGCATCTAGGATCAACAAATTTCTTTTTTCCTCTCAATGGGAGGAACAATTTGTTAACATCAAACAAGAGATCAGTCCTTAATTGGTCTCAGATCATCATCAAGATTTGTTGACTTGTGGTCATATTAAATTACAAGAAATCTTATTTTAAGTTTGAAAATTGGTGGATGGGGGGGGTTGAGGGGTTCAAGGAGAAAGTGAAAATATGGTGGATCTCTTTCAAAGTCGGTGGCAGACCTGGCTACAATCTAGCTGAAAAGTTGAAACTGCTCAAAGGAAAATTGAAACAGTGGAGCAGAACTAACAAAGGCAACTGGAAAACAACAAAAGGAGGAGCTCCTAAACCAAATTGCCAATTTAGAGACTATCCAAGAGGGAGAACCTAGTGTCTTCAATGCTTAGAACTGCCACAACGCATAAGAGATACAACTCCATTGAAATCTTGACAGTTGGTGGCAACAATATCAGTGATCCAATAGAAATCAAGGAGGCTATCCAAAGGTTTTACCAAAATCTATACAAGGAATCAGAAGAATGGAGACCTGATTTGCAGCTTATCCCACATGTATAACTGAAGAAGAACAAGAGTGGTTACAAAGAGAATTTGAAGAGAAAGAGATACTAGACAGTCTCAAGTTATGTGCAATGGAAAAAGGCACCAGGGCTTGATGGCTTCCCATGTCCTTTTACCTTGCATTCTGGGATGTGCTTAAAGAGGATATTAAGAATGATATTCAGGATTTTCATGCTAATACAAGGTCTGAGAAAAGCTTCAATGCAACCTACGTGGCCCTCATCCCTAAGAAAGCAGGGGTTTTGGAACTGAAGGACTTCAGACCAATAAGCTTGATCACTGGAATTTACAAGGTGATAACAAAGTTATTGGCTAAAAGATTATAAAGGGTGATAGATAGGTTGGTCAACAAGAACCAAATGGCTTTCATAAAAAGGAGACAGATTATGGATGCTGCACTCATTGCTAATGAGAGTGTAGATTCTAGAATGAAAGGAGATGAGCCTGGAATCATGTGCTAATTAGATATTGAAAAGCCTTCATAGCTGCAAATCATCAAAATATCATTATAATAGAACATAATAAGACATTGAAGACACTAGTTGTTGTACTAAATAGGCCTCAAATGAGTGTAAATCTACCACTTGTCACTTTCAAAAAGGAGGTGCTACAAGGCAAAACAAGGAAATATGCCATCTACTTTATGCTGATGATACTATTATTTTTTGTGAACCTACCGAGGAATATAGAAATTACATCAGATTGCTACTATTGTTTTTTGAAACCACTTCAGGTTTGAAGATAAATTGGGTGAGGAGCAGTTTCTTCCCAATCAAGGAGGTACTCAACATCCAGAGTATGACAGACATACTTGGTTGTAATGTGGATCATTTACCTGTTGTTTACTTGGGCATGCCACTTGGTTACAAACATAAAGAGGCAAGGATATGGGATGGCATAATAGAGAAGGCAGAAAAGAGATTAACAAGGTGGAAGTCTCAATATTTATCATTTGGTGGAAGACTCACTCTTATAATCTCAGTTTTAGACTTTCTTCCCACTTATGTAATGTCTCTATTCCCTATACAGCCGAAAGGTTCCAAAGAAACTGGACAAACTCAGAAGGGATTTTCCTTGGCATGGATGTAAGTAGGACAAAGGATATAATTTGGTGAAATGGGAAGTAACAATGAAAAATAGGTACCTCGGAGGATGGAGACAGAATGATAGCCTCTTGATGGCTTTGGAGATACAGTGAAGAAGACCAGGTTCTATGGAAGGAGATCATCAAAGTGAAATATGGTGAGAACAACCCATGGTGTAGCAGTACTAGTTCTATGCCCTATGGAAGTGGGGCATGGAGAACAATCAGAGACCTTTGGCCAAAGATAGAAGAGAACATGACTATAAAAGTGGGAGATGGGAGAAAAACAAAGTTTTCGGGAGATGCTTGGAACAATCAGAACCCTTTGAAGGATATCTTTCTCGACTTAATCATCGTATGCAACCTAGAATCAATTGTCAAAGAATGTTCGACCGATCACGGATGTGATTTTTCTTTTAGAAGATTATTAAATATTAAATTATTAGGTGGAAAGGGTGGCCAACACGCTTCTTCTACTAGATGACTTCTCAGGCACTACATCAAATTCAGATTCCATGAGATGGAAGCATGAAAATGATGGAAAATTCTCTATTAAGAGGGCTTATGAAATAAGTAATGCACATCAAAACAGAAGACGACAATTTTTGTGGAATAATGTGTAGGAAAACATAGGTCCAACTAAAGTAAAATGCTTCACCTGGTTGGTAGTAAGAAAGGCTTGCCTAACACATGAGGTTTTGAAGAGAAAGTGGCGTATCATAGTTTCCAGATGCCAACTTTGCGGGGAAACAAAAGAGACAAACAATCACCTCTTTTTGCATTGTAAATTCACTGATCAACTATGGACCTTATTTCTTACCCTCACAGACACATAATGAACCATGCCTGAGCAGTCGACATATATGCTGAGTTGTTGGATTAGAAGACGAGGAAGCAAGAGCCAGAAGAGATGGTGGAAAATCATCCTGCACTGTATATGGTGGAATGTATGGAAAGAGAGAAATAGCAGAAACTTCGAAGATAGGTCCAATTCCATCCATAAAGTTAAATGGAGATTGTATTGTATCTTTTCATTAATGGTGTAAAAAGATAGAAATAGATGAATTTGAACTAGTAGATTTGTTAGGATCTCTGTAAGTAGCATCCTCCTACTCTTCTTTTTTTGGCTTCTTTTTGAAGATCTCCTACATATCCTCAATGCTGAGGAATACAACATTACCAATTTCAAGAAAAAAAAGAGTAGAAATTAGTGAAACTTGATTTTGAGTGCAATGTTAAGCTTGATTATGAAAATTACCAATTTATGACATTCCCAAGTCAGTTTGCCAATGGAGCTTGTAAATGAGAAATTCTTGAGTACCGACCTTGCAACACTTGGGATGCGAAGATCGCCACAGCTTTTTAAAGGCATGATTCCTAGTCAGAGATCACTTGAATTAGGCCTGGGCTGGTCATTAAAGCCTCATGCCTGTCGAGGCTAGATAACTTGAGCCACCTTATGCGAGTCTCCTTTCGTCAGCCAAGAGATGTTTTCCATGTCTGGTCTTAATACTCACTTTATTTTTTTCGATGAAACTTGTACCATAAAATGTCGATATGTTATTCTCAGATTGAGGACTTCTTTTCCTTAGACTCTGCATCAACTATGCTTCAATCCCAAACTAGTTTCAGTCAGGATATGAATCCTCTATATAATTTGCTTTATTAGACTCAGTTTCATTTCAATTCTGGAATGATAATTAAGAAAATGGTCTCTTGTGCTCCTTTATCTGTCCATTCCCACCCAGCAGCCCTTTATGGAGTTAGCAGATTAAGGGTGAAATAAGTAGCCAAAATTTAATGCTGAAGAATTTTGGGTCATCATCCATTATTTTAATGTCTGACCGGGGGTGCCTAAATGTGATGATAAAGGTTTCCTAGGATTGTTGTTTCTTGACTGATAAAGAATTTCTCCTAAAAATACTTAGAACTCTGTACTTAGCCATATTTGTTTTCTTATTTGCATTTGAGCGTTTTTACCTCCATTGACAGCCTATTTCATCGCCTTTGGTCCTCCACCAAATAAGACACACCCAAGAAGAAATCTAGTTTTTCTTAAAAGCATGACAAAGGTGGGTAAACAGTGCTAGAAGAGATCTAACTTTGCTCAGACTTGGAGCAAGCAAAATATTTTCTAGCTTGAAGAAGAGTGCTTGCCATGAAAAATTGAAAAAATACACATGCTAATGGTGTCATAATTGCTGACCTTCTAGAAAGATAAACAAGGTATGCTCCACCAATTAAAGAAAGACACACCCAAGAAGAAATTTAGTTTTTCTTAAAAGCTCAACAAAAGTGGCTAAACAGTGCTAAGAGATATCTAACTTGCCTAGACTTGGAGCAACTATAATATTTTCTAGCTTGATAAAGAGTGTTTGGCATGAAAAGTTGAAAAAATACACATGCTAGTGGTATTAATTTTGCTGACATTCTAGAAAGATAAATGAAGTTCGCCCTCCTTTTTCTCTAATCTTTTGCTGGGGAAAAAGTATTTTGGTATTTTGTTATATTCTATCATCACTCCACTGCTTTTCAAGGTTTTGAGGATTGGGCTTTTTATCAAAATGGTTACTGAATAATTAATTTGTAGGACTGCTTCTTCATAGGAAAGCAAGCATTTGCAGACAATCAACTATATATTTTTGCTGTTCTATTTGATTCACCTTTTACTATTTGAAAGTTTATGTTCCAGAAAAACAAACTTAACTGAGAGAGCCAGAGAGTTGAGTGAGAAAAGTGGTCATGGTAATGTAATAAAGAAGGTGTGGGTGGGGCAAAGAGTGGGAAGAAGGGCGGCGCATCCGGGAGGAGGTGTGTGTAAAACAAAGACGGGAGGCAATGCAGATGGAGGGAGAGAGAATGGGGGTTCGTGAGGATTGTACGGAAGTGAAAGGAGGGGTTTTGTTTGTGAAATCATGTTATTCTTTAAGAAGAGTGACTCGTTTTTGCTTGATGTCGCCCAATCTACTACTCCGTGCTAGTATACCTGATCTTTCTTTCCATTTGGTCTGTCCAAAAATATGATCCTTCGTTAAATGAGAAGTCTTTGTTCCCATCATTTAAACTAATAAAAACTTATATTACTTCCAACTTTTTGACATCTTACCAACTAATTGTTCCACTTTTCACATTCCTAACAATTGTCTAGAACACTGTCCTAGAAAACTCAATTTAGTAATCTATTCAAATGGTGCAGGTTCTAGAATCTAGAGTACGATAACATAATCAAGGTTACAGATGCTTGTGATTTCATCTTTATACCAACATGTTATGGTTTTGGTCTCTATATTTTTGCAGTGTAGCAAAGTTTATTTATTCGAAAGAGCTTTTATAATTTCCTCATAACTCATTTTCTCTCTTCTCAGGACAATCTTGAAGCACAAGTAGTAACCTCAAATGATGACATTTTGGGAGATGCAATCCCACAAGATCAGCAAAATTATTTACGACAGTTCTGTTATCAAGCACTGAAAATGACCCCAGGGGTAGAAATTTTGCAGTTGGTTCTTTGGTGTCTTTATAATTGTTGCATGGGAATTTATATATGGAGATTTCTTGTATTGTTTGTGCGTTACTTTTTATTTTCTGATCTTGCTGTGGACTCACTTTCTATTGTGCAAGTTGTGGATTATGTAGACTACTTACTGCAAAATATATATGTGTCTGCTGTTTCAATTCTAGCTCATAGATCCTTTTGGTGTATTTGCCTTTCAGGGTAGAGGTCCACAATTTCCTGGTTCACATCCAGTCTCTCTTGACAGGTTTGGTTCCAGTCCTTATTTGGAGAACTTCAACTTCATTATATTTTTTTGGTCTAGTCAGGCGTAACCTTAGGTTTAGGAGATCACACTTAACCATGCATACAAGAGGCCTCTTTTCACCCACATCTGGAAAGAACAAGGAAATTATCACAGTTGGTCTCACCTAAATCAGAATAAAAACTGCATAAAGTTAATTTATCAAAAGGGGAAAAGGTTCCGCATAAGCTGATACATGACCTTTATCTGCATTTCCTTGATATGTGGAGATGACAGTAGAAACTGTTGCTGTGTGACAGTAGAACTGGGATACTGTGTAGCTTTGTGAGACTTGTAAATATGGCTCCTGCATAGCCTTCGTGCTGAAATTTATGTACTGTTACCATTTTAAATAAGCTGGTGCTGTGTGATGTAATGTGATAATTGTCTTTAACACACGGATAATGCTGTTATGTTTCGTACTTCTTTCATCATGTGGATGTGATGCAGTAGCGCTACATTTCTGGCCAGTATGTGATTTCAAATTTTACATGTTTGAACAGATATTTGGTTTAGGTGTTTCTCTAATTAGTTTGAGGACGTCCAGTTGGCTTATCAAGCTGAGAACTGCATATCTGAGTGTGAATTCCGATATTTGTTTTGTGTGATATTGCTGTTAAATATAAGCGTGAAGACATCGAAGCCTGAAGTATCTATGTTGCTGAAGAATGAGTTATCCTCGACACCACTGAGTTGGATTATAAAAGCAGGAAACATGTTGATTTGGAAATAAATTTTATCTTGTTTGACTTGTTTAAATTGTGTTACTTAACCCTTCGGGGTGGCCCAGTGGTTTGGGCTTGGGACTTCCATGTTGGAGGTCTCAAGTTCGAAACCCCTTGCCAGCGAAAGCAAGGGGTTTGCCTTCTGGGTCGAGCTCGTCGCACTGGGCTTGCCCAGTGCGGGTTACCTCTCCTATGTGGTTTGCGAGCTATTGCATAGGAGCGGGGGTTTTACCCTGTGCGCACCCAAAGGGTAGCGACTGCGGGTTTCCCTTGTCATCAAAAAAATAAAAAATAAAAAAATTGTGTTACTTATTTGTCTAAAATGCTAATTGACATATCAAATACAACAAACAACATAATAATCCACCACCATGATTCAATTAGTTAACAATAATATGCTTAATGGTTGATTTGAAGGTTGTTAGTGAATATGGGTCCAGTGATCTTTTTTCTTTGAGATGGGTGAAGTTTGTTTTACTGCAAAGTTTGTTACAGTGACATGTAACATGTAAAATCACTTGTGAAGTGATTATCATGATTATTTCTTTATCTCTTCAGGTGTCTAGTTCTTGCTTTCTTCAGTTTAAGCCTGAAGTTGTCTAATGTGATTAACAAATTACAGCATACTTGGTACAGAATAAAATTTGGTTGTTATTTTTGCTTTATTTGCATGAAGTGCTTATTTTGATACTCTTCTTTTCTTACTATGAGACAAATAGTTGAGTGCTGTTCAGTTTCAAAATAAATAAATAAAAATCCAGTTTTGAAAAATAGTTGAGTGTTGTTTCAGCACTTATTAAGTGCCTAAGTAGGCTATTATAATTGGATTTTGGCTGGTTTATCTGAGTGATTTTGGCTTATGATAGAAAATGGACTCTGCCATTTCCTAGGTTTTTGGCCGATCATGTATGTATTTCTGTTGTTCTAATTGCTGTTGGATTCATTATATTTTTCATAGAATTTTGGATGACAGGTTCAGTGCTAATTATACTTTTTCATAGGGAAATGTAGTCTTCGTCATGCTTGAGCTCTTTGGTGCTGTAACGAAATCCCTTATTTTGTTTTCTTCTCCTCATAGGAACTGGTCAAGCGTTTCTTTTTCTACCTCCTGATTTCTTACTTATTCCGTTTATTCTGCTTCTTATAATCAGCCATTAGGAATCTTTGCCTAAACTTCATTAGTGTGTTTGTCTCCCAACCATGAATGTCCCTTGGCCATCATTTCTTACTGCAGAAGTCATTGACTTTCTCCCAAATATTTTTACCTGTATTTCTGCAAATGTTGCAACTAAGCTTTCTTTGAAGTCTCTTCACAATAGCTTATATTCTCTTAACCCACATTTTATAGTTTTGTTTTAGTTAGATCTAATCCTGAAAATAAAGTAACTACTTATCAGAAGAGGTGTTTTGGTGGTTCATGAACTTCCAAGTTTATGGGATGTTCAAATGATTAGGGCTGGGCATTCGGTAATTCGGTTAAGTTTCGGTTGTTTTTTTCGGTTTTTTCGGTTTTCGGTTCTTGTACCACGTGTACCGAACATTGAACCGAATTATTTTGGTTCGGTTCGGTTTTTATTATTTCGGTTCGGTTTGGTTTATGTTATTTCGGTTCGGTTTTTGTTAGTTCGGTCTTTTGTTACAGGACGGTAGTCAATCGTGAATAAGCATTACTAACAGAACGGTGCTTGTTGTCAATGGAAAGAGAGCTGGCTTCCGATTATTCTTAGCATCACTAACAGAACGGTGCTTGTTGTCAATGGAAAGAGAGCTGGCTTCCGATTCGTCTTCTCTACCTGTTGTACTAAGATGCCGCACTACCTGCTGGAGTGCTGCTCTGATGGTCGGCTGGCGGCTGCTGCTGGTCGGCTGGAGGCTGCTGCTGGTCGGCTGGCGGCTTCTGCTGGTCGGCTGCTAGTCGGCTGGTCGACGCGCCGCCGCCGGAAGTGGAAGTGGGAAAGCGGGTCAGTGAAAGCGGCGTTGAAGAAGAATGAAAACTCAAGTTATAAGTGAAGCGTGGGTTATATTTTTTTTTTTGATAAAAGTAATAGGCAAAGCGTGGGTTATTCATTGACCTAATTCAATTGTGCGTATACTAATATTTATTATTTAATACATCCTCCGTTTCAAAAAGAGTGGCCTAGTTTGACTTGGCACGGAGTTTAAGAAAATAAAGAAGACTTTTGAATCTTGTGGTCCTAAATTAAAGTTATGTCAAATGTACAAAATTGCCCTTTAATCTTGTGGCCTTAAACATACCACGTGGAAAGCTGAAATTAAAATGTTACCAAAAAAAGAAAGAGGTCATTCATTTTGAAACAGACTAAAAAGGAAAGGGGGTCATTCTTTTTGAAACAGAGCGAGTAATTAATATTAATAATTAATATGATATTAATATATTATAAATATAATATAATATATTTCGGTAAACTACCGAAATACCGAATAATACAAAAGTCACATACCGAAAATCGAACCGAAATACCGAAAAATACGAAAATTTATACCGAATACCGAATCGAAAACCGAAATACCAAAAAAATTCGGTTCGGTTCGGTATTTCGGTATTTATGCCCAGCCCTACAAATGATCAGACTGAAATACTTCTTGATTCTTGTGACCTGCCAAATAGGCAGAAAGACCCGTGTTTTTTTTATTTTGGAATCAATTACCTTAGTTGGGTGGATGTATGTGGCCTCGACAAGGACCGGGATATTATGCTTGCAGCTCATGAAATAGGTTTGTTTTGTTTGTTCTGCTAATATTGTTTTATTCTGCATGATAGCTTGTCCATCAAGTGTTCTGAGTAGTTAATGTATTTTTTTAGATCCCTTGTACAAATTTTACTCATGGATAATAATCTTGTCATATCTTCATACCTGAACCTCATATGGACTCGGACATGGATATTAATATATTCTCTGAGAAAACAATTGTTTATTTATTAAACTGGCTAGCTGCCTTACAAACTATGGTAGCATCCCACACAAAGCAAGGAAGGTGAAGATTCATCCAAGGTAATCGTTGTCATGATGTGCAGGGAAAACTTGCAGTTATTAAGGCAGCGTTACTACTATGCTACATGGAAGGCTGATGGGACACGGTACATGATGCTGATCACGATGGATGGCTGTTTCTTAATTGATAGGCATTTCAACTTCCGGAGGGTTCAGATGAGATTTCCTTGCAGACACACTAATGAAGTATGCTAATGTCCAGTTAACTATTTTCTTTTGATAAGATAAGTGGTATTAATAACACAGCATCAAGAAGGTGCAAGATTTACAAGATATGGCATTTGAGCTTACAAAAAAAATCTCTGGCTTAACTATACAAACTATCTAAAGCCAGAACTAATGAGTTAGTAAAATCCTGAATTTGTTCTGCATTAACAGCAGGATACAAGTTGGACCAACTAAACAAATTTGCAATGCATCTATTCTTCAAAATGCCTAAAGCAGTTGACTCTCCATCAAAACATCTCTTGTTCCTCTCTAACCAAATGTCCAGTTAGCTATTAGGATGTTCTGATCTTTTTTTTCCCTTTTATGTCTCACTGTTGGAAATTATCTGTACATATGATTTATTACATGAAATTCTCATATTTTCTCCCAGGGTTTAGCTGAAAAGACCCACCACTTCACTTTACTTGATGGAGAGATGGTAATTGATACTTTGCCCGACACACAGAAGCAGGAAAGGAGATACCTAATTTATGATATGATGGCCCTGAACCATGTATCTGTCATTGAGGTTGGATTCTTCGATATGAAACCACCTTCCTTTCCTTCTTGAAAAATTTATGTTAGCTATACTCTTAGGGGTCTTTTGGTTCTCTTCGAATATTATCTGTACATTGTTGTTGCTCATTCTCTGTTCTATAATTTTACAGCGACCCTTTTATGAACGGTGGAGAATGATCGACAAAGAAGTGATTGGTCCAAGGAATTATGAACGTCAACATATATACCAGAGTAGAAACCCTTACTATAGATATGAGTTGGAGCCTTTCAGGGTATGTTTTGTCAAAATTGGAATATATTGTAGTTATTTTCTAGTATTATTTGTTCTGCCTAAGTGGCTGCTGATTTCTCAATGTTTATCAGGTGAGGAGGAAGGATTTTTTTCTGCTCTCTACTGTCACAAAACTTCTCAAAGAATTTATCCCAAAGCTTTCACATGAAGCTGATGGTCTTATTTTTCAGGTGCTAAAGAGTACCTATACTGAATTGCTTCTTGTTCTAGTGTTATATTGGATTTTTTCCTGAGGAGTCAATTTCTTACATCACTTAAGATGTTTTCAAGTTATATGACATGTATGTTTTGGCTGCTATGTTGGAAAACTCTCTGTGGAAGTGGTTTCCAACCTTTATCTACGTTTGCTGTTATGTTGCAGATAGAATTAGTAGCACATCCTCTTGCATGTTATTGCAAATGACATGTTTCTGGCTAACAGTGACGGAGATGCATAAATCATACAGATGAATTTAGGTTCTGGATACTGAGCCACCCTGTTTTCTTTCTGTGTTAGGGTTGGGATGATCCTTATGTTCCTCGCACGCATGAGGGTCTGTTGAAGTGGAAATACCCTGAAATGAACTCGGTTGACTTTCTGTTTGAGGTTGTATTCTGCTCTCCTAGTGAATAGAGCTGTTGCTATTTCCTCCTTATCCTTTTGGTTTCTTATCGTTGTTATGCTCCTACACCTTTCCTGTCAATATCATTTATTTCCATGCTTCAAGTATGTTAAGATAGCTAAGTTAATAAAACAAACAACTTAAGGTTTTAGGCGAGATGATCACAAACATAATATTAAGGCAGGCAATGGTCCTTAGTTCTAGTCTCGCTGTCACCCATTATCAAAAAGAGTTTCCACATGCTTGGCCCATGAAAAAGAATCAGACCCACATGTCAGGGGATGTGTTGAGATAATTTAAGTTATCAAAAGTGTGTTTTCTCTAATAGCTAAGGTTTTAGATTGATGCTTTCATCCTTCAACAAGGCAGACTATCCTTTGTGAAGTGGATCATGTTTCATGCTCTCCTATTGGAAATAAGTGTGATTATCTCTGATCATATGACAGGTGGTCGATGATCGTGAATTGCTTTATCTACATGAACGAGGGAAGAAGAAACTAATGGAGGGGAGTAGGGTTGTTTTCCCAGGTCAGAAATCCACAGTTATATTAGTCATATACTTGTGGTGTCATGCAAGAATGTTTCCCTTAATTGGGGTTAAGTTGGGAGTATAAGAAACTAATATCATCTACATCCATACTCCTTAATTTTTGTAATTTTTTTTTAACTGTGAACTCGTTTGGTTTTTATTGCTGTCTTGTATACTAAACTGACCCGGGTGGATTTTATTTCTTATTAAAATTGTTTTGTGGGGGAATTGGATGCAGTGCCTATTATTTGATGGAGTTATAACCTTCATTAGAGAATGATCTAAAAAGTTAAGGGGGCTAATTCACACTCCTCTTGCAACTGTCAAGATTCCTCTTTGGTGCTTGTGAGGTGCTAAGTAGTACTCCCTCCGCTGCCTTTTACTTGGCCCACATTGACTTAGCAGTTAGCACCTTTTGGGTCTATTTTACTAAATTAACATTTTGAGTTATGCTTTGGAAATTTAAGTTTGACTACTAATACTTCATGTAGTTATTTAATGATAAGGGTAATATTGGAAGAAAATAATAAATCTCTTGATTTGCGACAAGTAAAAAGGAAAATCTATTTTTAGTACCAGGGACAAGGAAAAAAGGAACTGACAACTGAGGGAGTAGTAAGAATATATATAAAAAAATCTAGAGGTACTTCTTGCTGTGACTAAAAACTTAAGGCAGTGTTGCTATTTCACAACTAATCCTCCTTTCTAATCCTACTCTCTTGTAAGTTCAAGATGCATATTCTTCTTAGCCAAAAAAGAAAAAGTAGATACATTTTCTTGCTTTTATTTTTTGGTCTGTTAAGGCTTAGTGTAAATAGAATGTGGATTTTCCACAACTTGAAATTGGATCAGTTGCTAAGGTTAAAGAGGTCAGACATATTAGTTTGGATTGTCAGGATAAGATTTAAATGAATCAAGGGGCAGTAGAAGCTTTTTTGCAATTTCAGGAACGTAACCATGGAACCACAGAAATTCCTCGTCATATGTGACTGAACAAGATGAATCCAAATTTAGGGTCTCTTTGCAAGTGTAAATTTCTGACTAACCAGACCATCCTAGTCGGACTAGGACATGCACCTCTCAAACTTTTCACTTGATTTCAACAATTTTGTTTCTTCTCTTGCTCTTTATAATGATCTTTCCAATGGTTGGTCCTTGTTGCTTTGTGTTGGTGAGTTACTGATTCCAGTGATGAGGTTTAGGGACATCCAGGCAAATGTCTACTCTGTTGTCCTATAGTGTGGCATATCTAAGCATCTCTTGTGCTTTATTTGTATCCCGTGAACTTTTGTGTTATCCCCCCCCCCCCCCCCCCCCCACC
>NW_006239123.1:947627-949612 GCF_000226075.1 Solanum tuberosum
TATTATCCCCCCCCCTCCCCCCCCCCTCGGCTTCTCTTGGTATTTTATACCTTTGGCACATATCCTGAAATGTTGGGTTCTTTCATGTTTTAGATGGTTCTGATCCGTCAGCTTACTCTGATAAAATAATAGAGTGCTCTTTTGATACCAATAACCAAAAATGGATATGGATGAGGACCAGAGTTGATAAAGGAACTCCGAATGATTACAACACGTACAGAAAGGTATTTCTATAATGACAATACTAAATTTATGCAGTTGTTTTGTTTATACGTAGACTTTTAGTTTATTAGAACCTTCTCCATATTTTGTCATCTTTTAGATAGATTATGGTCCCTGAACGAGTAACTATGGTTCCTGTACAAAACTTCAGGTGATGAGAAGTATTACTGACAACATCACTGAAGAAGTGTTGTTGAATGAGATTTATGAGATCATTCGACTGCCAATGTATGCAGATAGGATACAGAGTGATAGCAAAGCTCATGTACGACGCAGATGAATGAATTGGTGGAAGCTAGTGATCCTATTGGAGCTTAGTTGTGTTCATGTATATCAATAGAAGGGTATTTACGAGCAGCCTTAGTCCCTAGGCGTGTATTGTGTACTATACTGGGTTTGTTGTATGGATCCAGTTGGCACACTGTAAACTTAGTGGTCCATGTCCATGACTCGGGCCTTTAGTTTTTTTCTTCATTAGCGATAAGGTGGTCTTGTATATTAGTTGTTTTAGTTTGCCTTTTTTTTTTTCCTGGTTACTGTAAAGTTCTCCAGTAGTAGTTAAAAACTTCAAGCTCTATGTTATCTATTCCCTTGTGAATAAATGTTTGTTCTACTAGTAATTTCCAGTTTATCATTTGCCTTTGTTCTTCGGTATAAGTCAGATTGACTGTTAAAATTTTAATTGGAAGGAGGAAAATTGTGTTATGTGGTATTGTTTTCTTATTAATCTGTTATCAAGGAATGAAACTTTTTTTTGTATTCGAAAACAATTTAACTTAAAAGTTGTTTGCTGTATATGTCTAATGTCATTTTTGTTTTTTTGGTTATAATATGTTTAAAATTATAAGTTGCAAAAGGCGAGTTAGGTTATATGAGTTGATCCAATAGAGTGAGAAGTCAGAAAAATAGCGTTGAATGAAATGATGTAGAATCTACAGTATGTTGTAGGATGGGGAGATAGCTGCTATACGAAGTTGGGCAAGAGTAAAACAATACTAGATATATTTTGTATTATCGACATTAGAATAGCTGAGGTCCCAGAGTATTCTCTAGGAATGCAAAACAAGTGAATAGTAGGGTGAAGATACTATTGAAGGAATCAGAAAATTAGTTACGAACTATGACATTGTTATTCGACATTGCTTTAGAGAAGCTAACAAAGTTGCTGATAAATTAGCTAAATAAGTCACAATAGAAAACAATTGTGTACACAGTACTTTTGCTGAGTTACCTAGGAAAGTTCAAGGCTTGTTAAATATGGATAGATGGCAACTACCTTCATTTAGAATCAAGAAGAAGACACCAAGTATGCTCACTCATGAGCCTCCTTAGATCTTCAGCTATATTTGTCACTTCTAATTCTATTTTGCTTAGTAGACGGAAAGGCTTTTTAGCCAAGCTATGATTACACATCTTGTAGCAAAGGGTCAGGCATAACCCCCCTTTTGCAACTCTTCTTCTACGTGGCAATAAAATTCTCTCCTGATTGAAAAAAAAATTTAAAAAAAAATAGTAGAGTGTGTTTGGTATGAAAAAAATGTTTTACTAAAAAACAATTGGTTTTTGACTTTATTTTCTTATGCTTGTTGGTAGATAGAAAATATTCTAAATGTTTGGTTTGTGAATGAAAAACATTTTAAAGAAAATATCTCTTATTTTCAACCCCAACTTTCAAATCGGGATTCATCCATATTTGACTTGCCACCTAAACTTTTGTTTTTGAAATAAACGAAATTTTAAATTCTTTTTTTTTGTGTGTGTGT